>NW_027139616.1:0-2500 GCF_035084215.1 Heptranchias perlo | reverse complement strand
GGCGAACAGCTGCCGTTGTCAGGGGGCCAGGGGTTGGAGGGGGGGGGGCGGGGCCATGAGGGGAGGAGGGTTTGACATCCAAGATGGCGGCACCGCTATTGCCCGGTCCTCGAGGGAGACTCCTCTTCCCCTTCCCTCCCCCCTTCCCCTTGCCCCCCTCAGTTCCCCGTGCGCCCGGATGTGCTGGAGGGAATTAGCCCCCTCCCCCCCGAACCCTTTCCTTCCTTCGCCCCCCCCCTCGCTGCCTCAACGCCCCCCACCTCCACCTCTCTCCCTGGTCTGTCGCTCCCCACCCTCCGCCTCGCCTCCCCCTGGGGGATACGTTTATTTTTGTTGCCCCCTCAACCCCACCCCCGGCGGTGGGGGAGAGGGGGGGCGGGCGGGAGGGGTGGGGGATGCATGGGCTGCTCGACCGTGAAAGGGCCTCGCGCCGTGCTCCCGTCACCCCCGAGGTACGCACGGACGGGAGCGGAGGAGAAATCCGATATCAATTGCAGGAATCGTCCCTCCCCAAATCCAAGGAGTGCCCCCCCTCACTGCTGTTGAGAGATCCCCCCAGCTTCCATTTTGTTAACCCCCAGATATCTGGACGGCGGAGTTGGGGGGCGGGGCGGGGGGTTTGTGAGATCTTGGGGAGCAGGGACAGGGAGATAAGACACCCCGCCCTCCGTTCTCCATAACTACCTCCGCACCCCCTCACCCACCTCTCTCCACTCTCCCCACTGTGATTGCTTTATACTCGATAGAGCAATTGCGCTCCAGATGACCCTTAAAAAAATTTTAATCGAAAAATAACACTTCCGCGGCCCGTGTTCTAAAATAATTAGCGTTCCCTCGCCAAGGGAGGGAGCGTAACCAGAAATAAACCGGCCCGGAGGCCTGAGACTCCATCCGGCCGCCTGTGCCTGCCTGGAGCGCAGGGTCAGATCCAAAAGGGGTGAAAGGTTAGGGGTCGCGGGGAAACCGAGGGACCGAACCGCACTCCGGGGCCCACTTTTCATGTTTCGGCCTCGTTTGTCGTGTTTCGTTTTGTTGTTGTCGTCGTCGTCGGCCGGTCGCCGTGGTGATCGGCAGTAGGCCTCGCCGGGCCGGGACGAGGGAGGTCCCGATCGGAAATCGGGCTGAGGGAGCGTTCCCCCCTCCTCCGCGAACTTTGGTTGACGTAAACCCTGAGATACTTTGCTTCTTTTTTTTTTGTTGAACCGTTAACTGGGGGCGTTCACGTCTCTGTTTCTTGGCTTCCCCCCCACCTCCTCGTGGGTCGTAGGTCGCCAGGCAGGGGCTTGGCATCCCCTCGAGGGCTGGTAACCGCGGAGGGGCCGGGGTGGGAGGGGGAGGGCGAGGGCCGCGTGGGTTGTAACCTCCTCCAGCCCGCTACGACCCTCCCAGATCTCTGCCCTCCTCCAATTCCGGCCTCTTGACCGTCTCCCCGCTCCCTTCGCCCCGTTGTTGGTGGCCGTGCCCTCAGTCGCCTGGAGCTGAGGAATTCCCTCCCTAAACCTCTCCCCCTCTCTCTCCCTCCCGCTCTCTCCACCCCTCCCGCCTTCCATCTCTCCCCCTCCCTCGCTCTGTCTCTCTCTCCATCCCTCTCTCGCTCTCCCGCCCTCTCTCCCTCTCTCCTTCCCTCCCTCTCTCTTTCCTTCCCTCCCTCTCTCTTTCCTTCCCTCCCTCTCTCTCTCTTTCCCTCTCCCACCCTCTCTCTTCCTCTCCCTCTCTCTCTCTTCCTCTCCCTCTCTCCCTCTCTCTCTCCATCCCTCTCTCCCTCGCTCTCTCTTCCTCTCCCTCTCTCTGCTCTTCCTCTCCCTCTCTCCCTCTCTCTCTCTTCCTCTCCCTCTCTCTCTCCCTCTCTCCCTCTCTCTCTCTTCCTCTCCCTCTCTCTCTTCCTCTCCCTCTCTCTCTCCCTCTCTCTCCCCCCCCCTCTCTCTCTCTCTCTCCCTCTCTCTCCTTCTCCCTCCCTCCCTCCCTCTCTCTCCCTCCCGCTCTCTCCACCCCTCCCTCCTTCCATCTCTCCCCCTCCCTCGCTCTCTCTCCCTCCCTCGCTCTGTCTCTCTCTCCATCCCTCCTCTCTCGCTCTCCCGCCCTCTCTCTTTCCTTCCCTCCCTCTCTCTCTCCTTCCCTCTCCCACCCTCTCTCCTCTCTCTCTCTCTCCCTCTCTCTCCCTCTCCCTCTCTCTCTCTCCTCTCTCCCTCTCTCTCTCCCCTCTCTCTCCCTCTCCCCTCCTCTCTCTTCCTCTCCCTCCTTCCCTCTCCTCCATTAAGACCCTCCTTAAAACCCTCCCTCTTTGACCGAATTCTCGGTCACCGGCCCTGACACCTCCCGGTGCGGCCACGTCTGACTCGCGACCCCCGCCCCAGCGATGCCTTTCGGTCGCGTTAAAGTCCCCGTGCCAACGCAGCCCGCTGCGGCCGGGACACGAGGCCCTCCGACGTGCCTCCTCCCAGCTGCGAGAGCCTCCGCCATTTCGGCGGAGGCCACCTGGGCAGGCGGTTCGAGAGCAGGA
>NW_027139615.1:127500-135261 GCF_035084215.1 Heptranchias perlo | reverse complement strand
GATGCGTCACTAAATCCCCGCAACGGGGGCTTTCTCATTTCGGCATAGGGGCTTCCGCGGCCAACTCATTAACCTGTGCTCGGACTTTTTGTGCCACAAGTGCAAGGGACCGTTTGCCGGCAGCTACTCGCACCCCCCCGCCCAGGGGGGGAATCCTCTGACCGGAGATCCGAAACGCCGGCCGAATCCATCCCCGTCGGACTTCCGAAGGGGTTCCCTCGACCGACTGACTTCCGAACTCCTTTCTGGGCTTAAACGGGTGGAATTCGGACCCTCTCGCAAGGGAGCCGAAGCCCGCCAGCCCCGGGAGGCCTCGGGGCCGCCGTTTTCAAGCCCGACCAAAAAACCCGAAAAATGGGGAAAAATGGGAAAAATTCCCACTCCCAAAAGGCTTAAAAGTCGGTTGGGCGGCAGCCCGGGTCGGTCTCTGCAGACCTGGAGGCGCTAGACACAAGTCTGGTAAACAGGCTAAGTCTCGACATGCCACCTCTTACTATCCTGCAGGTACCCCGCCAATCCCCCCGGAACCGGCTGGCAATTGGCGAATCAGCGGGACGAATTTGAATTCGTGACCGACTCTCTGACACCGAATCGCCGCAAACGCGTTTCGATTTTTCGGCTTCGGTACCTCCCATCAGACTTTGACTGGCCATATCTCCGGACTCACGTGTCGCAGCCGGGACCTTCAGGTACCGTTCGACGCGTCTAACCCTGCCCCGTCGAATGGCGCCCCTCGCGGTGTGGTCCGATTTCCGCATTTTGGTCAGATTTGCCTCCAAAGTTTTCAGATTGAGTTGACGAATGCCCCCTACGGGGTAACCTCTTGCCCTTTCGGACATGGTCCCTGTGACTTAATTTCCGCCTTTTGCTCAATCGTTTCCCCATTTATAATTAATTTTAAAAATCGGGTTACTCAGTTCTGGTTTACCAGTTCCCTCTTCGGACTTAGTTTTTGGTTAATCATTTCCGGTTCACCAGTTCCCGTTTTGGACTTAGTCTCTGCGGGCCGTTTCTCATCTTTTGGTTCATCAGTTCCCCTCTTTTAATAATTTTTTGGCTGCTTTCGTTTGATCATTTCCCTGCCTTCTGGGTGACTTTTGCCCCTTAGGACTTCATCGCCGCACATTATTTTCGACTTCTGGTTGATCATTTCACCCCTTTTAATCATTTTTGCAACTTTTGGTTAACCATTTCACCCAGCTTCTGGTTAACCATTTCCCCTTTGGGACTTAGTCTCTGAGCATTCTTTTGGGATTCTGGTTAATCATTTGCCAATTTTTAAAAAATGTTGCCGCTTTTGTTTAATGCTTTCTGGTCAACCTTTCCCTCTTTCAGACTTCACCGCGGCACATTGCTTTAGCCTCCTGGTTAATCATTTCACCCCTTTTAATCATTTTTGCAACTTTTGGTTAACCATTTCCCCCAGCTTCTGGTTAACCATTTCCCCTTTGGGACTTGGTCTCTGAGCATTCTTTTGGGATTCTGGTTAATCATTTGCCAATTTTTTAAAAATGTTGCCACTTTTGTTTAATGCTTTCTGGTCAACCTTTCCCTCTTTCAGACTTCACCGCGGCACATTGCTCCAGCCTCCTGGTTAATCATTTCACCCCTTTTAATCATTTTTGCAACTTTTGGTTAACCATTTCCCCCAGCTTCTGGTTAACCATTTCCCCTTTGGGACTTAGTCTCTGAGCATTCTTTTGGGATTCTGGTTAATCATTTGCCAATTTTTTAAAAATGTTGCCACTTTTGTTTAATGCTTTCTGGTCAACCTTTCCCTCTTTCAGACTTCACCGCGGCACATTGCTTTAGCCTCCTGGTTAATCATTTCACCCCTTTTAATCATTTTTGCAACTTTTGGTTAACCATTTCCCCCAGCTTCTGGTTAACCATTTCCCCTTTGGGACTTAGTCTCTGAGCATTCTTTTGGGATTCTGGTTAATCATTTGCCAATTTTTAAAAAATGTTGCCACTTTTGTTTAATGCTTTCTGGTCAACCTTTCCCTCTTTCAGACTTCACCGCGGCACATTGCTTCAGCCTCCTGGTTAATCATTTCACCCCTTTTAATCATTTTTGCAACTTTTGGTTAACCATTTCCCCCAGCTTCTGGTTAACCATTTCCCCTTTGGGACTTAGTCTCTGAGCATTCTTTTGGGATTCTGGTTAATCATTTGCCAATTTTTAAAAAATGTTGCCGCTTTTGTTTAATGCTTTCTGGTCAACCTTTCCCTCTTTCAGACTTCACCGCGGCACATTGCTTTAGCCTCCTGGTTAATCATTTCACCCCTTTTAATCATTTTTGCAACTTTTGGTTAACCATTTCCCCCAGCTTCTGGTTAACCATTTCCCCTTTGGGACTTGGTCTCTGAGCATTCTTTTGGGATTCTGGTTAATCATTTGCCAATTTTTTAAAAATGTTGCCACTTTTGTTTAATGCTTTCTGGTCAACCTTTCCCTCTTTCAGACTTCACCGCGGCACATTGCTTCAGCCTCCTGGTTAATCATTTCACCCCTTTTAATCATTTTTGCAACTTTTGGTTAACCATTTCCCCCAGCTTCTGGTTAACCATTTCCCCTTTGGGACTTAGTCTCTGAGCATTCTTTTGGAATTCTGGTTAATCATTTGCCAATTTTTAAAAAATGTTGCCGCTTTTGTTTAATGCTTTCTGGTCAACCTTTCCCTCTTTCAGACTTCACCGCGGCACATTGCTTTAGCCTCCTGGTTAATCATTTCACCCCTTTTAATCATTTTTGCAACTTTTGGTTAACCATTTCCCCCAGCTTCTGGTTAACCATTTCCCCTTTGGGACTTAGTCTCTGAGCATTCTTTTGGGATTCTGGTTAATCATTTGCCACTTTTTAAAAAATGTTGCCGCTTTTGTTTAATGCTTTCTGGTCAACCTTTCCCTCTTTCAGACTTCACCGCGGCACATTGCTTTAGCCTCCTGGTTAATCATTTCACCCCTTTTAATCATTTTTGCAACTTTTGGTTAACCATTTCCCCCAGCTTCTGGTTAACCATTTCCCCTTTGGGACTCAGTCTCTGAGCATTCTTTTGGGATTCTGGTTAATCATTTGCCACTTTTTTAAAAATGTTGCCGCTTTTGTTTAATGCTTTCTGGTCAACCTTTCCCTCTTTCAGACTTCACCGCGGCACATTGCTTTAGCCTCCTGGTTAATCATTTCACCCCTTTTAATCATTTTTGCAACTTTTGGTTAACCATTTCCCCCAGCTTCTGGTTAACCATTTCCCCTTTGGGACTTAGTCTCTGAGCATTCTTTTGGGATTCTGGTTAATCATTTGCCAATTTTTAAAAAATGTTGCCGCTTTTGTTTAATGCTTTCTGGTCAACCTTTCCCTCTTTCAGACTTCACCGCGGCACATTGCTTTAGCCTCCTGGTTAATCATTTCACCCCTTTTAATCATTTTTGCAACTTTTGGTTAACCATTTCCCCCAGCTTCTGGTTAACCATTTCCCCTTTGGGACTTAGTCTCTGAGCATTCTTTTGGGATTCTGGTTAATCATTTGCCAATTTTTAAAAAATGTTGCCGCTTTTGTTTAATGCTTTCCCTGCTTTGTGGTCAAACTTTTCCCCTTTAGGACTTCATCGCCGCACATTATTTTCGAATTCTGGTTAATCATTTCACCCCTTTTAATCATTTTTGCAACTTTTGGTTAACCATTTCCCCCAGCTTCTGGTTAACCATTTCCCCTATGGGACTTAGTCTCTGAGCATTCTTTTGGGATTCTGGTTAATCATTTGCCAATTTTTAAAAAATGTTGCCGCTTTTGTTTAATGCTTTCTGGTCAACCTTTCCCTCTTTCAGACTTCACCGCGGCACATTGCTTTAGCCTCCTGGTTAATCATTTCACCCCTTTTAATCATTTTTGCAACTTTTGGTTAACCATTTCCCCCAGCTTCTGGTTAACCATTTCCCCTTTGGGACTTAGTCTCTGAGCATTCTTTTGGGATTCTGGTTAATCATTTGCCACTTTTTTAAAAATGTTGCCGCTTTTGTTTAATCGTTTCCCTGCTATGTGGTCAACCTTTTCCCCTTTCAGACTTCATCGCCGCGCATTGTTGTCGACTTCTGGTTAATCATTTTTCCCCTTTAAATCTTTTTTTGCCACTTTCGGTTAACCATTTCACCCAGCTTCTGGTTAACCATTTGCCCCATTATACTGAATTTTTCCGCTTTGGTTTAATCATTTCCCTGCTTTCTTGTCAACCTTTTCCCCTTTTGGACTTCGCCGCCGCACTTTGCTTTTGCCTTCTGGTTAAACATTTCTCCCCTTTTAATCCTTTTTCCCACTTTTGGTTCACCAGTTCACCCAGCTTCTGGTTAACCATTTCCCCTTTGGGACTTAAGTCTCTGAGCATTCTTTTGGGATTCTGGTTAACCATTTGCCACTTTTTTAAAAATGTTGCCGCTTTTGTTTAATGCTTTCCCTGCTTTCTGGTCAACCTTTTCCCCTTACGACTTCGCCGCCGCACTTTGCTTTCGCCTTCTGGTTAATCATTTCACCCCTTTTAATCCTTTTTCCCACTTTGGGTTGGACAGTTCACCCAGCTACTGGTTAACCATTTCCCCTTTGGGACTTAAGTCTCTGAGCATTCTTTTGTGATTCTGGTTCACCATTTGTCCCTTTTTAAAAGATATTGCTGCTTTTGATTAAACCTTTCCCTGCTTTGCGGTCGACCTATTCCTCTTTCAGACTTCATCGCCGCACCTTGTTTTCGACATCTGGTTCAACATTTCTCCCCTTTTAATCCTTTTTCCCACTTTTGGTTAAGCAGTTCACCCAGCTTCTGGTTCACCATTTGCCCCTTTTTACTGAATTTTTCTGCTTTTGTTTAATCATTTCCCTGCTTTGCGGTCGACCTATTCCTCTTTCAGACTTCATCGCCGCGCATTGTTTTCGACATCTGGTTCAACATTTCTCCCCTTTTAATCCTCTTTCCCACTTTTGGTTAAGCAGTTCACCCAACTTCTGGTTAACCATTTGCCCCTTCTTACTGAATTTTTCTGCTTTTGTTTAATCATTTCCCTGCTTTATGGTCAACCTTTTCCCCTTTAGGACTTCGCCGCCGCACTTTGCTTTCGCCTTCTGGTTAATCATTTCACAACATTTTAATCCTTTTTCCCACTTTTGGTTAAACAGTTCACCCAGCTTCTGGTTAACCATTTGCCCCTTTGGGACTTAAGTCTCTGAGCATTCTTTTGGGATTCTGGTTCACCATTTGTCCCTTTTTAAAAGATATTGCTGCTTCTGTTTAATCCTTTCCCTGCTTTGCGGTCAACCTTTTCCTCTTTCAGACTTCATCGCCGCGCATTGTTTTCGACATCTGGTTCAACATTTCTCCCCTTTTAATCCTCTTTCCCACTTTTGGTTAAGCAGTTCACCCAACTTCTGGTTCACCACTTGCCCCTTTTTACTGAATTTTTCTGCTTTTGTTTAATCATTTCCCTGCTTTCCGGTCAACCTTTCCCTCTTTCAGACTTAATCGCCGCACATTGTTGTCGACTTCTGGTTGATCAGTTCACCCCTTTTTTATCCTTTTTCCCACTTTGGGTTAAGCAGTTCACCCAGCTTCTGGTTAACCATTTGCCCCTTTGGCACTTAAGTCTCTGAGCATTCTTTTGGGATTCTGGTAAACCATTTGTCCCTTTTTAAAAAATGCTGCTGCTTTTGTTTAATGCTTGCCCTGCTTTGCGGTCGATCATTTCACCCCTTTTAATCCATTTTTGCCACTTTGGGTTAAACAGTTCACACAACTTCTGGTTCACCATTTCACATTTCGGAACTTTTATTCCCACCATTACTTTGGGCTTCTGGTTCATCATTTCACGCTGTTTTACAAATCTTTGCCGCTTCACTTTTAATCCACAAACCGTGGCTCGCTTTCGGGTGGGGGGGGGGGTAGCGGGTTTGGGCCGGGCACTCGACATCCCGGTGTGCGACCGGGTTCGTTCTGGTACCGCTCGGTGCCCCTCGTCCTGCTCTTGCCGCGGAAGCAAACCAGACGACCGTCGGTCTCACGCCCGAGGGGAGAGGAGGCGGAAAGCGGTTTGCAGCCTTTCGCTGTACCTCCGGCGGGCAGCGCCGCACCTCCGAGTGCTCGGTACCGTTCGCTGCACCTCGTCCGGCCGCACGCAGCGAGCCAAACCCGGAGGAAATCGGCCTGTGCCTTCTCGAGATATGGGCCTCCGGGTGGGACGGACAAACCGGGGCCCCGAGCTCGCTTTCGGCGGCCCGGCACTCGACTTCCCGGTGTCCGAACGTGATCCTTCCGGTACCCTTCGGTGCCCCTTGCCCGACTCTAGCTCCCGTGCTGAAGCGGAGTCGGTCGGCCTGACGGCCTGCCGAGTTAACCAGCGGAAAGCGGTGCGCAGCCTTTCGCTTGCAGCTCCGGCGGGCAGCGCCGCACCTCCGGCTGCTCAGTGCCGTCCGCTGCTCCCCTTCCGGCTGCACGCAGCGAACCATACCCGGAGGAAATCGGCCTCGGCCTTCCGGAGATATGGGCCTGCGAGTGGGACCAATAAATCGGTGCACATTTCCGGCTCGGTTTCCGGCCTCGGCACTATCAGTTCACGCCGTCCGACCGACGTCGTTCTGGCACGGTTCCGTTGCTCCTTGATCCGGTCCAGCCACGGTAATCAGCCGAAGATGGTGGGGGGGACACATTGCCCGCCGAGTTAGCCGGAGGAAATCGGCCTCGGACTTCCTCAGATATCAGCCTCCGGGTGGGACAGACAAACCGGGGACCCGAGCACGCTTTCGGCGGCCCGCTGGTCGACTTCCCGGTGTGCGACCGGGTTCGTTCCGGTACCGTTCGCTGCCCCTCGTCCTGCTCTAGCCGCGGAAACAAACCCGACGACCGTCGGTCTCACGCCCGCGGAGGGAGGTGGCGGAAAGTGGTTTGCAGCCTTTCGCTGTACCTCCGGCGGGCAGCGCCCGACCTCCGAGTGCTCGGTACCGTCCGCTGCGCCTGGTCCGGCCGCACACAACGAGCCATACCCGGTGGAAATCGGCCTGTGCCTTCCAGAGATATGGGCCTCCGGGTGGGACGGACAAACCGGGGCCCCGTGCTCGCTTTCGGCGGCCCGCTAGTCGACTTCCCGGTGTGCGACCGGGTTCCTTCCGGTACCGTTCGCTGCCCCTCGTCCTGCTCTAGCCGCGGAAACAAACCCGACGACCGTCGGTCTCACGCCCGCGGAGGGAGGCGGCGGAAAGTGGTTTGCAGCCTTTCGCTGTACCTCCGGCGGGCAGCGCCCGACCTCCGAGTGCTCGGTACCGTCCGCTGCGCCTGGTCCGGCCGCACACAACGAGCCATACCCGGTGGAAATCGGCCTGTGTCTTCCGGAGATATGGGCCTCCGGGTGGGACGGACAAACCGGGGCCCCGAGCGGTGGCACCCTGCTCGCTTTCGGCGGCCCGGCACTCGACTTCCCGGTGTGCGAACGTCATCGTTCCGGTACCCTTCGGTGCCCCTTGCCCCACTCTAGCTCCGGTGCTAAAGCGGAGTCGGTCGGTCTCACGGACGCCGAGTTAGCAGGCGGAAAGCGGTGCGCAGCCTTTCGCTGTCACTCCGGCGGGCAGCACCGCACCTCCGAGTGCTCGGTACCGAACGCTGCGCCGCCTCCTGCCGCACGCAACGAGCCATACCCGCAGGAAATCGGCCTCGGCGTTCCGGAGTTATCCGCCTCCGAGTGGGCCTGACCAAGCGGGGTGAACTGGAAATCATTAACCAACGTA
>NW_027139615.1:105000-115000 GCF_035084215.1 Heptranchias perlo | reverse complement strand
TGTAGCTTTAAATGCTGACAGGTGACTTCCGAGTGCTCTTGTAAAGGTCTCCGCTTTGAAATTGAGAGCCTTTTGCCAAGTGTCACTTTTTCAGGCACTCTTAAAGTGCACCTGGGCTGTCAGAGAAAGCTCTGAAAATCGTGTTCTCGAAAATCTCCGGGTACCCGACCAATCCCTAGGTGCCCGAATGACAAGTGTCAATTCGGCAGGACGGCCTCCCACCTCCGGCCGCAGATGCGTCACTAAATCCCCGCAACGGGGGCTTTCTCATTTCGGCATAGGGGCTTCCGCGGCCAACTCATTAACCTGTGCTCGGACTTTTTGTGCCACAAGTGCAAGGGACCGTTTGCCGGCAGCTACTCGCACCCCCCCGCCCAGGGGGGGAATCCTCTGACCGGAGATCCGAAACGCCGGCCGAATCCATCCCCGTCGGACTTCCGAAGGGGTTCCCTCGACCGACTGACTTCCGAACTCCTTTCTGGGCTTAAACGGGTGGAATTCGGACCCTCTCGCAAGGGAGCCGAAGCCCGCCAGCCCCGGGAGGCCTCGGGGCCGCCGTTTTCAAGCCCGACCAAAAAACCCGAAAAATGGGGAAAAATGGGAAAAATTCCCACTCCCAAAAGGCTTAAAAGTCGGTTGGGCGGCAGCCCGGGTCGGTCTCTGCAGACCTGGAGGCGCTAGACACAAGTCTGGTAAACAGGCTAAGTCTCGACATGCCACCTCTTACTATCCTGCAGGTACCCCGCCAATCCCCCCGGAACCGGCTGGCAATTGGCGAATCAGCGGGACGAATTTGAATTCGTGACCGACTCTCTGACACCGAATCGCCGCAAACGCGTTTCGATTTTTCGGCTTCGGTACCTCCCATCAGACTTTGACTGGCCATATCTCCGGACTCACGTGTCGCAGCCGGGACCTTCAGGTACCGTTCGACGCGTCTAACCCTGCCCCGTCGAATGGCGCCCCTCGCGGTGTGGTCCGATTTCCGCATTTTGGTCAGATTTGCCTCCAAAGTTTTCAGATTGAGTTGACGAATGCCCCCTACGGGGTAACCTCTTGCCCTTTCGGACATGGTCCCTGTGACTTAATTTCCGCCTTTTGCTCAATCGTTTCCCCATTTATAATTAATTTTAAAAATCGGGTTACTCAGTTCTGGTTTACCAGTTCCCTCTTCGGACTTAGTTTTTGGTTAATCATTTCCGGTTCACCAGTTCCCGTTTTGGACTTAGTCTCTGCGGGCCGTTTCTCATCTTTTGGTTCATCAGTTCCCCTCTTTTAATAATTTTTTGGCTGCTTTCGTTTGATCATTTCCCTGCCTTCTGGGTGACTTTTGCCCCTTAGGACTTCATCGCCGCACATTATTTTCGACTTCTGGTTGATCATTTCACCCCTTTTAATCATTTTTGCAACTTTTGGTTAACCATTTCACCCAGCTTCTGGTTAACCATTTCCCCTTTGGGACTTAGTCTCTGAGCATTCTTTTGGGATTCTGGTTAATCATTTGCCAATTTTTAAAAAATGTTGCCGCTTTTGTTTAATGCTTTCTGGTCAACCTTTCCCTCTTTCAGACTTCACCGCGGCACATTGCTTTAGCCTCCTGGTTAATCATTTCACCCCTTTTAATCATTTTTGCAACTTTTGGTTAACCATTTCCCCCAGCTTCTGGTTAACCATTTCCCCTTTGGGACTTGGTCTCTGAGCATTCTTTTGGGATTCTGGTTAATCATTTGCCAATTTTTTAAAAATGTTGCCACTTTTGTTTAATGCTTTCTGGTCAACCTTTCCCTCTTTCAGACTTCACCGCGGCACATTGCTCCAGCCTCCTGGTTAATCATTTCACCCCTTTTAATCATTTTTGCAACTTTTGGTTAACCATTTCCCCCAGCTTCTGGTTAACCATTTCCCCTTTGGGACTTAGTCTCTGAGCATTCTTTTGGGATTCTGGTTAATCATTTGCCAATTTTTTAAAAATGTTGCCACTTTTGTTTAATGCTTTCTGGTCAACCTTTCCCTCTTTCAGACTTCACCGCGGCACATTGCTTTAGCCTCCTGGTTAATCATTTCACCCCTTTTAATCATTTTTGCAACTTTTGGTTAACCATTTCCCCCAGCTTCTGGTTAACCATTTCCCCTTTGGGACTTAGTCTCTGAGCATTCTTTTGGGATTCTGGTTAATCATTTGCCAATTTTTAAAAAATGTTGCCACTTTTGTTTAATGCTTTCTGGTCAACCTTTCCCTCTTTCAGACTTCACCGCGGCACATTGCTTCAGCCTCCTGGTTAATCATTTCACCCCTTTTAATCATTTTTGCAACTTTTGGTTAACCATTTCCCCCAGCTTCTGGTTAACCATTTCCCCTTTGGGACTTAGTCTCTGAGCATTCTTTTGGGATTCTGGTTAATCATTTGCCAATTTTTAAAAAATGTTGCCGCTTTTGTTTAATGCTTTCTGGTCAACCTTTCCCTCTTTCAGACTTCACCGCGGCACATTGCTTTAGCCTCCTGGTTAATCATTTCACCCCTTTTAATCATTTTTGCAACTTTTGGTTAACCATTTCCCCCAGCTTCTGGTTAACCATTTCCCCTTTGGGACTTGGTCTCTGAGCATTCTTTTGGGATTCTGGTTAATCATTTGCCAATTTTTTAAAAATGTTGCCACTTTTGTTTAATGCTTTCTGGTCAACCTTTCCCTCTTTCAGACTTCACCGCGGCACATTGCTTCAGCCTCCTGGTTAATCATTTCACCCCTTTTAATCATTTTTGCAACTTTTGGTTAACCATTTCCCCCAGCTTCTGGTTAACCATTTCCCCTTTGGGACTTAGTCTCTGAGCATTCTTTTGGAATTCTGGTTAATCATTTGCCAATTTTTAAAAAATGTTGCCGCTTTTGTTTAATGCTTTCTGGTCAACCTTTCCCTCTTTCAGACTTCACCGCGGCACATTGCTTTAGCCTCCTGGTTAATCATTTCACCCCTTTTAATCATTTTTGCAACTTTTGGTTAACCATTTCCCCCAGCTTCTGGTTAACCATTTCCCCTTTGGGACTTAGTCTCTGAGCATTCTTTTGGGATTCTGGTTAATCATTTGCCACTTTTTAAAAAATGTTGCCGCTTTTGTTTAATGCTTTCTGGTCAACCTTTCCCTCTTTCAGACTTCACCGCGGCACATTGCTTTAGCCTCCTGGTTAATCATTTCACCCCTTTTAATCATTTTTGCAACTTTTGGTTAACCATTTCCCCCAGCTTCTGGTTAACCATTTCCCCTTTGGGACTCAGTCTCTGAGCATTCTTTTGGGATTCTGGTTAATCATTTGCCACTTTTTTAAAAATGTTGCCGCTTTTGTTTAATGCTTTCTGGTCAACCTTTCCCTCTTTCAGACTTCACCGCGGCACATTGCTTTAGCCTCCTGGTTAATCATTTCACCCCTTTTAATCATTTTTGCAACTTTTGGTTAACCATTTCCCCCAGCTTCTGGTTAACCATTTCCCCTTTGGGACTTAGTCTCTGAGCATTCTTTTGGGATTCTGGTTAATCATTTGCCAATTTTTAAAAAATGTTGCCGCTTTTGTTTAATGCTTTCTGGTCAACCTTTCCCTCTTTCAGACTTCACCGCGGCACATTGCTTTAGCCTCCTGGTTAATCATTTCACCCCTTTTAATCATTTTTGCAACTTTTGGTTAACCATTTCCCCCAGCTTCTGGTTAACCATTTCCCCTTTGGGACTTAGTCTCTGAGCATTCTTTTGGGATTCTGGTTAATCATTTGCCAATTTTTAAAAAATGTTGCCGCTTTTGTTTAATGCTTTCCCTGCTTTGTGGTCAAACTTTTCCCCTTTAGGACTTCATCGCCGCACATTATTTTCGAATTCTGGTTAATCATTTCACCCCTTTTAATCATTTTTGCAACTTTTGGTTAACCATTTCCCCCAGCTTCTGGTTAACCATTTCCCCTATGGGACTTAGTCTCTGAGCATTCTTTTGGGATTCTGGTTAATCATTTGCCAATTTTTAAAAAATGTTGCCGCTTTTGTTTAATGCTTTCTGGTCAACCTTTCCCTCTTTCAGACTTCACCGCGGCACATTGCTTTAGCCTCCTGGTTAATCATTTCACCCCTTTTAATCATTTTTGCAACTTTTGGTTAACCATTTCCCCCAGCTTCTGGTTAACCATTTCCCCTTTGGGACTTAGTCTCTGAGCATTCTTTTGGGATTCTGGTTAATCATTTGCCACTTTTTTAAAAATGTTGCCGCTTTTGTTTAATCGTTTCCCTGCTATGTGGTCAACCTTTTCCCCTTTCAGACTTCATCGCCGCGCATTGTTGTCGACTTCTGGTTAATCATTTTTCCCCTTTAAATCTTTTTTTGCCACTTTCGGTTAACCATTTCACCCAGCTTCTGGTTAACCATTTGCCCCATTATACTGAATTTTTCCGCTTTGGTTTAATCATTTCCCTGCTTTCTTGTCAACCTTTTCCCCTTTTGGACTTCGCCGCCGCACTTTGCTTTTGCCTTCTGGTTAAACATTTCTCCCCTTTTAATCCTTTTTCCCACTTTTGGTTCACCAGTTCACCCAGCTTCTGGTTAACCATTTCCCCTTTGGGACTTAAGTCTCTGAGCATTCTTTTGGGATTCTGGTTAACCATTTGCCACTTTTTTAAAAATGTTGCCGCTTTTGTTTAATGCTTTCCCTGCTTTCTGGTCAACCTTTTCCCCTTACGACTTCGCCGCCGCACTTTGCTTTCGCCTTCTGGTTAATCATTTCACCCCTTTTAATCCTTTTTCCCACTTTGGGTTGGACAGTTCACCCAGCTACTGGTTAACCATTTCCCCTTTGGGACTTAAGTCTCTGAGCATTCTTTTGTGATTCTGGTTCACCATTTGTCCCTTTTTAAAAGATATTGCTGCTTTTGATTAAACCTTTCCCTGCTTTGCGGTCGACCTATTCCTCTTTCAGACTTCATCGCCGCACCTTGTTTTCGACATCTGGTTCAACATTTCTCCCCTTTTAATCCTTTTTCCCACTTTTGGTTAAGCAGTTCACCCAGCTTCTGGTTCACCATTTGCCCCTTTTTACTGAATTTTTCTGCTTTTGTTTAATCATTTCCCTGCTTTGCGGTCGACCTATTCCTCTTTCAGACTTCATCGCCGCGCATTGTTTTCGACATCTGGTTCAACATTTCTCCCCTTTTAATCCTCTTTCCCACTTTTGGTTAAGCAGTTCACCCAACTTCTGGTTAACCATTTGCCCCTTCTTACTGAATTTTTCTGCTTTTGTTTAATCATTTCCCTGCTTTATGGTCAACCTTTTCCCCTTTAGGACTTCGCCGCCGCACTTTGCTTTCGCCTTCTGGTTAATCATTTCACAACATTTTAATCCTTTTTCCCACTTTTGGTTAAACAGTTCACCCAGCTTCTGGTTAACCATTTGCCCCTTTGGGACTTAAGTCTCTGAGCATTCTTTTGGGATTCTGGTTCACCATTTGTCCCTTTTTAAAAGATATTGCTGCTTCTGTTTAATCCTTTCCCTGCTTTGCGGTCAACCTTTTCCTCTTTCAGACTTCATCGCCGCGCATTGTTTTCGACATCTGGTTCAACATTTCTCCCCTTTTAATCCTCTTTCCCACTTTTGGTTAAGCAGTTCACCCAACTTCTGGTTCACCACTTGCCCCTTTTTACTGAATTTTTCTGCTTTTGTTTAATCATTTCCCTGCTTTCCGGTCAACCTTTCCCTCTTTCAGACTTAATCGCCGCACATTGTTGTCGACTTCTGGTTGATCAGTTCACCCCTTTTTTATCCTTTTTCCCACTTTGGGTTAAGCAGTTCACCCAGCTTCTGGTTAACCATTTGCCCCTTTGGCACTTAAGTCTCTGAGCATTCTTTTGGGATTCTGGTAAACCATTTGTCCCTTTTTAAAAAATGCTGCTGCTTTTGTTTAATGCTTGCCCTGCTTTGCGGTCGATCATTTCACCCCTTTTAATCCATTTTTGCCACTTTGGGTTAAACAGTTCACACAACTTCTGGTTCACCATTTCACATTTCGGAACTTTTATTCCCACCATTACTTTGGGCTTCTGGTTCATCATTTCACGCTGTTTTACAAATCTTTGCCGCTTCACTTTTAATCCACAAACCGGGGCTCGCTTTCGGGTGGGGGGGGGGGGGGGTAGCGGGTTTGGGCCGGGCACTCCACATCCCGGTGTGCGACCGGGTTCGTTCTGGTACCGCTCGGTGCCCCTCGTCCTGCTCTTGCCGCGGAAGCAAACCAGACGACCGTCGGTCTCACGCCCGAGGGGAGAGGAGGCGGAAAGCGGTTTGCAGCCTTTCGCTGTACCTCCGGCGGGCAGCGCCGCACCTCCGAGTGCTCGGTACCGTTCGCTGCGCCTCGTCCGGCCGCACGCAGCGAGCCAAACCCGGAGGAAATCGGCCTGTGCCTTCTCGAGATATGGGCCTCCGGGTGGGACGGACAAACCGGGGCCCCGAGCTCGCTTTCGGCGGCCCGGCACTCGACTTCCCGGTGTCCGAACGTGATCCTTCCGGTACCCTTCGGTGCCCCTTGCCCGACTCCAGCTCCCGTGCTGAAGCGGAGTCGGTCGGCCTGACGGCCGCCGAGTTAGCCAGCGGAAAGCGGTGCGCAGCCTTTCGCTTGCAGCTCCGGCGGGCAGCGCCGCACCTCCGGCTGCTCAGTGCCGTCCGCTGCTCCCCTTCCGGCTGCACGCAGCGAACCATACCCGGAGGAAATCGGCCTCGGCCTTCCGGAGATATGGGCCTGCGAGTGGGACCAATAAATCGGTGCACATTTCCGGCTCGGTTTCCGGCCTCGGCACTATCAGTTCACGCCGTCCGACCGACGTCGTTCTGGCACGGTTCCGTTGCTCCTTGATCCGGTCCAGCCACGGTAATCAGCCGAAGATGGTGGGGGGGGGGGACACATTGCCCGCCGAGTTAGCCGGAGGAAATCGGCCTCGGACTTCCTCAGATATCAGCCTCCGGGTGGGACAGACAAACCGGGGACCCGAGCACGCTTTCGGCGGCCCGCTGGTCGACTTCCCGGTGTGCGACCGGGTTCGTTCCGGTACCGTTCGCTGCCCCTCGTCCTGCTCTAGCCGCGGAAACAAACCCGACGACCGTCGGTCTCACGCCCGCGGAGGGAGGTGGCGGAAAGTGGTTTGCAGCCTTTCGCTGTACCTCCGGCGGGCAGCGCCCGACCTCCGAGTGCTCGGTACCGTCCGCTGCGCCTGGTCCTGCCGCACACAACGAGCCATACCCGGTGGAAATCGGCCTGTGCCTTCCAGAGATATGGGCCTCCGGGTGGGACGGACAAACCGGGGCCCCGTGCTCGCTTTCGGCGGCCCGCTAGTCGACTTCCCGGTGTGCGACCGGGTTCGTTCCGGTACCGTTCGCTGCCCCTCGTCCTGCTCTAGCCGCGGAAACAAACCCGACGACCGTCGGTCTCACGCCCGCGGAGGGAGGCGGCGGAAAGTGGTTTGCAGCCTTTCGCTGTACCTCCGGCGGGCAGCGCCCGACCTCCGAGTGCTCGGTACCGTCCGCTGCGCCTGGTCCGGCCGCACACAACGAGCCATACCCGGTGGAAATCGGCCTGTGCCTTCCGGAGATATGGGCCTCCGGGTGGGACGGACAAACCGGGGCCCCGAGCTCGCTTTCGGCGGCCCGCTAGTCGACTTCCCGGTGTGCGAACGTCATCCTTCCGGTACTCAACCGTGCCCCTTGCCCCACTCTAGCTCCGGCGGTAAAGCGGAGTCGGTCGGTCTCACGGACGCCGAGTTAGCAGGCGGAAAGCGGTGCGCAGCCTTTCGCTGTCACTCCGGCGGGCAGCATCGCACCTCCCAGTGCTCGGTACCGTCCGCTGCGCCTGGTCCGGCCGCACACAACGAGCCATACCCGGAGGAAATCGGCCTGTGCCTTCCGGAGATATGGGCCTCCGGGTGGGACGGACAAACCGGGGCCCCGAGCGGTGGCACCCTGCTCGCTTTCAGCGGCCCGTCACTCGACTTCCCGGTATGCGAACGTGATCGTTCCGGTACCCTTCGGTGCCCCTTGCCCCACTCTAGCTCCGGTGCTAAAGCGGAGTCGGTCGGTCTCACGGACGCCGAGTTACCAGGCGGAAAGCGGTGCGCAGCCTTTCGCTGTCACTCCGGCGGGCAGCACCGCATCTCCGAGTGCTCGGTACCGTACGCTGCGCCGCCTCCTGCCGCACGCAACGAGCCATACCCGGAGGAAATCGGCCTCGGCGTTCCGGAGTTATCCGCCTCCGAGTGGGCCTGACCAAGCGGGGTGAACTGGAAATCATTAACCAACGTACTTCCAGGTTTTCACCCGCAGAGGGCAGCACTCTCTTCTCCGTTTTAAACTGGGCCGACCCGGCTCCGTTTCGAGACCCGGCACTCGACTTCCCGGTGTGCGACCGGGTTCGTTCCAGTACCGTTCGCTGCCCCTCGTCCTGCTCGAGCCGGGGAACCAAACCCGACGACCGTCGGTCTCACGCCCGCGGAGGGAGGCGGCGGAAAGTGGTTTGCAGCCTTTCGCTGTACCTCCGGCGGACAGCGCCCGACCTCCGAGTGCTCGGTACCGTCCGCTGCGCCTGGTCCGGCCGCACACAACGAGCCATACCCGGTGGAAATCGGCCTGTGCCTTCCGGAGATATGGGCCTCCGGGTGGGACGGACAAACCGGGGCACCGAGCTCGCTTTCAGCGGCCCGGCACTCGACTTCCCGGTGTGCGAACGTCATCCTTCCGGTACTCAACCGTGCCCCTTGCCCCACTCTAGCTCCGGCGGTAAAGCGAAGTCGGTCGGTCTCACGGACGCCGAGTTAGCAGGCGGAAAGCGGTGCGCAGCCTTTCGCTGTCACTCCGGCGGGCTGCACCGCATCTCCGAGTGCTCGGTACCGTACGCTGCGCCGCCTCCTGCCGCACGCAACGAGCCATACCCGGAGGAAATCGGCCTCGGCGTTCCGGAGTTATCCGCCTCCGAGTGGGCCTGACCAAGCGGGGTGAACTGGAAATCATTAACCAACGTACTTCCAGGTTTTCACCCGCAGAGGGCAGCACTCTATTCTCCGTTTTAAATTGGGCCGACCCGGCTCCGTTTCGAGACCCGGCACTCGACTTCCCGGTGTGCGAACGTGATCGTTCCGGTACCCAACCGTGCCCCTTGCCCCACTCTAGCTCCGGCGGTAAAGCGAAGTCGGTCGGTCTCACGGACGCCGAGTTAGCAGGCGGAAAGCGGTGCGCAGCCTTTCGCTGTCACTCCGGCAGGCAGCATCGCACCTCCCAGTGCTCGGTACCGTACGCTGCGCCGCCTCCTGCCGCACGCAACGAGCCATACCCGGAGGAAATCGGCCTCGGCCTTCCTGAGATATCAGCCTCCGAGTGGGCCCGACGAGTCGGTGGCACCCTGCTCGCTTTCAGCGGCCCGGCACTCGACTTCCCGGTGTGCGAACGTCATCCTTCCGGTACTCAACCGTGCCCCTTGCCCCACTCTAGCTCCGGCGGTAAAGCGGAGTCGGTCGGTCTCACGGACGCCGAGTTAGCAGGCGGAAAGCGGTGCGCAGCCTTTCGCTGTCACTCCGGCGGGCAGCATCGCACCTCCCAGTGCTCGGTACCGTCCGCTGCGCCTGGTCCGGCCGCACACAACGAGCCATACCCGGTGGACATCGGCCTGTGCCTTCCGGAGATATGGGCCTCCGGGTGGGACGGACAAACCGGGGCCCCGAGCGGTGGCACCCTGCTCGCTTTCAGCGGCCCGGCACTCGACTTCCCGGTGTGCGAACGTCATCGTTCCGGTACCCGACGGTGCCCCTTGCCCGACTCTAGCTCCGGTGCTAAAGCGGAGTCGGTCGGTCTCACGGACGCCGAGTTACCAGGCGGAAAGCGGTGCGCAGCCTTTCGCTGTCACTCCGGCGGGCAGCACCGCACCTCCGAGTGCTCGGTACCGTACGCTGCGCCGCCTCCTGCCGCACGCAACGAGCCATACCCGGAGGAAA
>NW_027139615.1:82500-92500 GCF_035084215.1 Heptranchias perlo | reverse complement strand
GAATCCATCCCCGTCGGACTTCCGAAGGGGTTCCCTCGACCGACTGACTTCCGAACTCCTTTCTGGGCTTAAACGGGTGGAATTCGGACCCTCTCGCAAGGGAGCCGAAGCCCGCCAGCCCCGGGAGGCCTCGGGGCCGCCGTTTTCAAGCCCGACCAAAAAACCCGAAAAATGGGGAAAAATGGGAAAAATTCCCACTCCCAAAAGGCTTAAAAGTCGGTTGGGCGGCAGCCCGGGTCGGTCTCTGCAGACCTGGAGGCGCTAGACACAAGTCTGGTAAACAGGCTAAGTCTCGACATGCCACCTCTTACTATCCTGCAGGTACCCCGCCAATCCCCCCGGAACCGGCTGGCAATTGGCGAATCAGCGGGACGAATTTGAATTCGTGACCGACTCTCTGACACCGAATCGCCGCAAACGCGTTTCGATTTTTCGGCTTCGGTACCTCCCATCAGACTTTGACTGGCCATATCTCCGGACTCACGTGTCGCAGCCGGGACCTTCAGGTACCGTTCGACGCGTCTAACCCTGCCCCGTCGAATGGCGCCCCTCGCGGTGTGGTCCGATTTCCGCATTTTGGTCAGATTTGCCTCCAAATTTTTCAGATTGAGTTGACGAATGCCCCCTACGGGGTAACCTCTTGCCCTTTCGGACATGGTCCCTGTGACTTAATTTCCGCCTTTTGCTCAATCGTTTCCCCATTTATAATTAATTTTAAAAATCGGGTTACTCAGTTCTGGTTTACCAGTTCCCTCTTCGGACTTAGTTTTTGGTTAATCATTTCCGGTTCACCAGTTCCCGTTTTGGACTTAGTCTCTGCGGGCCGTTTCTCATCTTTTGGTTCATCAGTTCCCCTCTTTTAATAATTTTTTGGCTGCTTTCGTTTGATCATTTCCCTGCCTTCTGGGTGACTTTTGCCCCTTAGGACTTCATCGCCGCACATTATTTTCGACTTCTGGTTGATCATTTCACCCCTTTTAATCATTTTTGCAACTTTTGGTTAACCATTTCACCCAGCTTCTGGTTAACCATTTCCCCTTTGGGACTTAGTCTCTGAGCATTCTTTTGGGATTCTGGTTAATCATTTGCCAATTTTTAAAAAATGTTGCCGCTTTTGTTTAATGCTTTCTGGTCAACCTTTCCCTCTTTCAGACTTCACCGCGGCACATTGCTTTAGCCTCCTGGTTAATCATTTCACCCCTTTTAATCATTTTTGCAACTTTTGGTTAACCATTTCCCCCAGCTTCTGGTTAACCATTTCCCCTTTGGGACTTGGTCTCTGAGCATTCTTTTGGGATTCTGGTTAATCATTTGCCAATTTTTTAAAAATGTTGCCACTTTTGTTTAATGCTTTCTGGTCAACCTTTCCCTCTTTCAGACTTCACCGCGGCACATTGCTTCAGCCTCCTGGTTAATCATTTCACCCCTTTTAATCATTTTTGCAACTTTTGGTTAACCATTTCCCCCAGCTTCTGGTTAACCATTTCCCCTTTGGGACTTAGTCTCTGAGCATTCTTTTGGGATTCTGGTTAATCATTTGCCAATTTTTAAAAAATGTTGCCACTTTTGTTTAATGCTTTCTGGTCAACCTTTCCCTCTTTCAGACTTCACCGCGGCACATTGCTCCAGCCTCCTGGTTAATCATTTCACCCCTTTTAATCATTTTTGCAACTTTTGGTTAACCATTTCCCCCAGCTTCTGGTTAACCATTTCCCCTTTGGGACTTAGTCTCTGAGCATTCTTTTGGGATTCTGGTTAATCATTTGCCAATTTTTTAAAAATGTTGCCACTTTTGTTTAATGCTTTCTGGTCAACCTTTCCCTCTTTCAGACTTCACCGCGGCACATTGCTTTAGCCTCCTGGTTAATCATTTCACCCCTTTTAATCATTTTTGCAACTTTTGGTTAACCATTTCCCCCAGCTTCTGGTTAACCATTTCCCCTTTGGGACTTAGTCTCTGAGCATTCTTTTGGGATTCTGGTTAATCATTTGCCAATTTTTAAAAAATGTTGCCACTTTTGTTTAATGCTTTCTGGTCAACCTTTCCCTCTTTCAGACTTCACCGCGGCACATTGCTTCAGCCTCCTGGTTAATCATTTCACCCCTTTTAATCATTTTTGCAACTTTTGGTTAACCATTTCCCCCAGCTTCTGGTTAACCATTTCCCCTTTGGGACTTAGTCTCTGAGCATTCTTTTGGGATTCTGGTTAATCATTTGCCAATTTTTAAAAAATGTTGCCGCTTTTGTTTAATGCTTTCTGGTCAACCTTTCCCTCTTTCAGACTTCACCGCGGCACATTGCTTTAGCCTCCTGGTTAATCATTTCACCCCTTTTAATCATTTTTGCAACTTTTGGTTAACCATTTCCCCCAGCTTCTGGTTAACCATTTCCCCTTTGGGACTTGGTCTCTGAGCATTCTTTTGGGATTCTGGTTAATCATTTGCCAATTTTTTAAAAATGTTGCCACTTTTGTTTAATGCTTTCTGGTCAACCTTTCCCTCTTTCAGACTTCACCGCGGCACATTGCTTCAGCCTCCTGGTTAATCATTTCACCCCTTTTAATCATTTTTGCAACTTTTGGTTAACCATTTCCCCCAGCTTCTGGTTAACCATTTCCCCTTTGGGACTTAGTCTCTGAGCATTCTTTTGGGATTCTGGTTAATCATTTGCCAATTTTTAAAAAATGTTGCCACTTTTGTTTAATGCTTTCTGGTCAACCTTTCCCTCTTTCAGACTTCACCGCGGCACATTGCTCCAGCCTCCTGGTTAATCATTTCACCCCTTTTAATCATTTTTGCAACTTTTGGTTAACCATTTCCCCCAGCTTCTGGTTAACCATTTCCCCTTTGGGACTTAGTCTCTGAGCATTCTTTTGGGATTCTGGTTAATCATTTGCCAATTTTTTAAAAATGTTGCCACTTTTGTTTAATGCTTTCTGGTCAACCTTTCCCTCTTTCAGACTTCACCGCGGCACATTGCTTTAGCCTCCTGGTTAATCATTTCACCCCTTTTAATCATTTTTGCAACTTTTGGTTAACCATTTCCCCCAGCTTCTGGTTAACCATTTCCCCTTTGGGACTTAGTCTCTGAGCATTCTTTTGGGATTCTGGTTAATCATTTGCCAATTTTTAAAAAATGTTGCCACTTTTGTTTAATGCTTTCTGGTCAACCTTTGCCTCTTTCAGACTTCCCCGCGGCACATTGCTTCAGCCTCCTGGTTAATCATTTCACCCCTTTTAATCATTTTTGCAACTTTTGGTTAACCATTTCCCCCAGCTTCTGGTTAACCATTTCCCCTTTGGGACTTAGTCTCTGAGCATTCTTTTGGAATTCTGGTTAATCATTTGCCAATTTTTAAAAAATGTTGCCGCTTTTGTTTAATGCTTTCTGGTCAACCTTTCCCTCTTTCAGACTTCACCGCGGCACATTGCTTTAGCCTCCTGGTTAATCATTTCACCCCTTTTAATCATTTTTGCAACTTTTGGTTAACCATTTCCCCCAGCTTCTGGTTAACCATTTCCCCTTTGGGACTTAGTCTCTGAGCATTCTTTTGGGATTCTGGTTAATCATTTGCCACTTTTTAAAAAATGTTGCCGCTTTTGTTTAATGCTTTCTGGTCAACCTTTCCCTCTTTCAGACTTCACCGCGGCACATTGCTTTAGCCTCCTGGTTAATCATTTCACCCCTTTTAATCATTTTTGCAACTTTTGGTTAACCATTTCCCCCAGCTTCTGGTTAACCATTTCCCCTTTGGGACTCAGTCTCTGAGCATTCTTTTGGGATTCTGGTTAATCATTTGCCACTTTTTTAAAAATGTTGCCGCTTTTGTTTAATGCTTTCTGGTCAACCTTTCCCTCTTTCAGACTTCACCGCGGCACATTGCTTTAGCCTCCTGGTTAATCATTTCACCCCTTTTAATCATTTTTGCAACTTTTGGTTAACCATTTCCCCCAGCTTCTGGTTAACCATTTCCCCTTTGGGACTTAGTCTCTGAGCATTCTTTTGGGATTCTGGTTAATCATTTGCCAATTTTTAAAAAATGTTGCCGCTTTTGTTTAATGCTTTCTGGTCAACCTTTCCCTCTTTCAGACTTCACCGCGGCACATTGCTTTAGCCTCCTGGTTAATCATTTCACCCCTTTTAATCATTTTTGCAACTTTTGGTTAACCATTTCCCCCAGCTTCTGGTTAACCATTTCCCCTTTGGGACTTAGTCTCTGAGCATTCTTTTGGGATTCTGGTTAATCATTTGCCAATTTTTAAAAAATGTTGCCGCTTTTGTTTAATGCTTTCCCTGCTTTGTGGTCAAACTTTTCCCCTTTAGGACTTCATCGCCGCACATTATTTTCGAATTCTGGTTAATCATTTCACCCCTTTTAATCATTTTTGCAACTTTTGGTTAACCATTTCCCCCAGCTTCTGGTTAACCATTTCCCCTATGGGACTTAGTCTCTGAGCATTCTTTTGGGATTCTGGTTAATCATTTGCCAATTTTTAAAAAATGTTGCCGCTTTTGTTTAATGCTTTCTGGTCAACCTTTCCCTCTTTCAGACTTCACCGCGGCACATTGCTTTAGCCTCCTGGTTAATCATTTCACCCCTTTTAATCATTTTTGCAACTTTTGGTTAACCATTTCCCCCAGCTTCTGGTTAACCATTTCCCCTTTGGGACTTAGTCTCTGAGCATTCTTTTGGGATTCTGGTTAATCATTTGCCACTTTTTTAAAAATGTTGCCGCTTTTGTTTAATCGTTTCCCTGCTATGTGGTCAACCTTTTCCCCTTTCAGACTTCATCGCCGCGCATTGTTGTCGACTTCTGGTTAATCATTTTTCCCCTTTAAATCTTTTTTTGCCACTTTCGGTTAACCATTTCACCCAGCTTCTGGTTAACCATTTGCCCCATTATACTGAATTTTTCCGCTTTGGTTTAATCATTTCCCTGCTTTCTTGTCAACCTTTTCCCCTTTTGGACTTCGCCGCCGCACTTTGCTTTTGCCTTCTGGTTAAACATTTCTCCCCTTTTAATCCTTTTTCCCACTTTTGGTTCACCAGTTCACCCAGCTTCTGGTTAACCATTTCCCCTTTGGGACTTAAGTCTCTGAGCATTCTTTTGGGATTCTGGTTAACCATTTGCCACTTTTTTAAAAATGTTGCCGCTTTTGTTTAATGCTTTCCCTGCTTTCTGGTCAACCTTTTCCCCTTACGACTTCGCCGCCGCACTTTGCTTTCGCCTTCTGGTTAATCATTTCACCCCTTTTAATCCTTTTTCCCACTTTGGGTTGGACAGTTCACCCAGCTACTGGTTAACCATTTCCCCTTTGGGACTTAAGTCTCTGAGCATTCTTTTGTGATTCTGGTTCACCATTTGTCCCTTTTTAAAAGATATTGCTGCTTTTGATTAAACCTTTCCCTGCTTTGCGGTCGACCTATTCCTCTTTCAGACTTCATCGCCGCACCTTGTTTTCGACATCTGGTTCAACATTTCTCCCCTTTTAATCCTTTTTCCCACTTTTGGTTAAGCAGTTCACCCAGCTTCTGGTTCACCATTTGCCCCTTTTTACTGAATTTTTCTGCTTTTGTTTAATCATTTCCCTGCTTTGCGGTCGACCTATTCCTCTTTCAGACTTCATCGCCGCGCATTGTTTTCGACATCTGGTTCAACATTTCTCCCCTTTTAATCCTCTTTCCCACTTTTGGTTAAGCAGTTCACCCAACTTCTGGTTAACCATTTGCCCCTTCTTACTGAATTTTTCTGCTTTTGTTTAATCATTTCCCTGCTTTATGGTCAACCTTTTCCCCTTTAGGACTTCGCCGCCGCACTTTGCTTTCGCCTTCTGGTTAATCATTTCACAACATTTTAATCCTTTTTCCCACTTTTGGTTAAACAGTTCACCCAGCTTCTGGTTAACCATTTGCCCCTTTGGGACTTAAGTCTCTGAGCATTCTTTTGGGATTCTGGTTCACCATTTGTCCCTTTTTAAAAGATATTGCTGCTTCTGTTTAATCCTTTCCCTGCTTTGCGGTCAACCTTTTCCTCTTTCAGACTTCATCGCCGCGCATTGTTTTCGACATCTGGTTCAACATTTCTCCCCTTTTAATCCTCTTTCCCACTTTTGGTTAAGCAGTTCACCCAACTTCTGGTTCACCACTTGCCCCTTTTTACTGAATTTTTCTGCTTTTGTTTAATCATTTCCCTGCTTTCCGGTCAACCTTTCCCTCTTTCAGACTTAATCGCCGCACATTGTTGTCGACTTCTGGTTGATCAGTTCACCCCTTTTTTATCCTTTTTCCCACTTTGGGTTAAGCAGTTCACCCAGCTTCTGGTTAACCATTTGCCCCTTTGGCACTTAAGTCTCTGAGCATTCTTTTGGGATTCTGGTAAACCATTTGTCCCTTTTTAAAAAATGCTGCTGCTTTTGTTTAATGCTTGCCCTGCTTTGCGGTCGATCATTTCACCCCTTTTAATCCATTTTTGCCACTTTGGGTTAAACAGTTCACACAACTTCTGGTTCACCATTTCACATTTCGGAACTTTTATTCCCACCATTACTTTGGGCTTCTGGTTCATCATTTCACGCTGTTTTACAAATCTTTGCCGCTTCACTTTTAATCCACAAACCGTGGCTCGCTTTCGGGTGGGGGGGGGGGTAGCGGGTTTGGGCCGGGCACTCGACATCCCGGTGTGCGACCGGGTTCGTTCTGGTACCGCTCGGTGCCCCTCGTCCTGCTCTTGCCGCGGAAGCAAACCAGACGACCGTCGGTCTCACGCCCGAGGGGAGAGGAGGCGGAAAGCGGTTTGCAGCCTTTCGCTGTACCTCCGGCGGGCAGCGCCGCACCTCCGAGTGCTCGGTACCGTTCGCTGCACCTCGTCCGGCCGCACGCAGCGAGCCAAACCCGGAGGAAATCGGCCTGTGCCTTCTCGAGATATGGGCCTCCGGGTGGGACGGACAAACCGGGGCCCCGAGCTCGCTTTCGGCGGCCCGGCACTCGACTTCCCGGTGTCCGAACGTGATCCTTCCGGTACCCTTCGGTGCCCCTTGCCCGACTCTAGCTCCCGTGCTGAAGCGGAGTCGGTCGGCCTGACGGCCTGCCGAGTTAACCAGCGGAAAGCGGTGCGCAGCCTTTCGCTTGCAGCTCCGGCGGGCAGCGCCGCACCTCCGGCTGCTCAGTGCCGTCCGCTGCTCCCCTTCCGGCTGCACGCAGCGAACCATACCCGGAGGAAATCGGCCTCGGCCTTCCGGAGATATGGGCCTGCGAGTGGGACCAATAAATCGGTGCACATTTCCGGCTCGGTTTCCGGCCTCGGCACTATCAGTTCACGCCGTCCGACCGACGTCGTTCTGGCACGGTTCCGTTGCTCCTTGATCCGGTCCAGCCACGGTAATCAGCCGAAGATGGTGGGGGGGACACATTGCCCGCCGAGTTAGCCGGAGGAAATCGGCCTCGGACTTCCTCAGATATCAGCCTCCGGGTGGGACAGACAAACCGGGGACCCGAGCACGCTTTCGGCGGCCCGCTGGTCGACTTCCCGGTGTGCGACCGGGTTCGTTCCGGTACCGTTCGCTGCCCCTCGTCCTGCTCTAGCCGCGGAAACAAACCCGACGACCGTCGGTCTCACGCCCGCGGAGGGAGGTGGCGGAAAGTGGTTTGCAGCCTTTCGCTGTACCTCCGGCGGGCAGCGCCCGACCTCCGAGTGCTCGGTACCGTCCGCTGCGCCTGGTCCGGCCGCACACAACGAGCCATACCCGGTGGAAATCGGCCTGTGCCTTCCAGAGATATGGGCCTCCGGGTGGGACGGACAAACCGGGGCCCCGTGCTCGCTTTCGGCGGCCCGCTAGTCGACTTCCCGGTGTGCGACCGGGTTCCTTCCGGTACCGTTCGCTGCCCCTCGTCCTGCTCTAGCCGCGGAAACAAACCCGACGACCGTCGGTCTCACGCCCGCGGAGGGAGGCGGCGGAAAGTGGTTTGCAGCCTTTCGCTGTACCTCCGGCGGGCAGCGCCCGACCTCCGAGTGCTCGGTACCGTCCGCTGCGCCTGGTCCGGCCGCACACAACGAGCCATACCCGGTGGAAATCGGCCTGTGTCTTCCGGAGATATGGGCCTCCGGGTGGGACGGACAAACCGGGGCCCCGAGCGGTGGCACCCTGCTCGCTTTCGGCGGCCCGGCACTCGACTTCCCGGTGTGCGAACGTCATCGTTCCGGTACCCTTCGGTGCCCCTTGCCCCACTCTAGCTCCGGTGCTAAAGCGGAGTCGGTCGGTCTCACGGACGCCGAGTTAGCAGGCGGAAAGCGGTGCGCAGCCTTTCGCTGTCACTCCGGCGGGCAGCACCGCACCTCCGAGTGCTCGGTACCGAACGCTGCGCCGCCTCCTGCCGCACGCAACGAGCCATACCCGCAGGAAATCGGCCTCGGCGTTCCGGAGTTATCCGCCTCCGAGTGGGCCTGACCAAGCGGGGTGAACTGGAAATCATTAACCAACGTACTTCCATGTTTTCACCCGCAGAGGGCAGCACTCTCTTCTCCGTTTTAAACTGGGCCGACCCGGCTCCGTTTCGAGACCCGGCACTCGACTTCCCGGTGTGCGACCGGGTTCGTTCCGGTACCGTTCGCTGCCCCTCGTCCTGCTCTAGCCGCGGAACTAAACCCGACGACCGTCGGTCTCACGCCCGCGGAGGGAGGCGGCGGAAAGTGGTTTGCAGCCTTTCGCTGTACCTCCGGCGGGCAGCGCCCGACCTCCGAGTGCTCGGTACCGTCCGCTGCGCCTGGTCCGGCCGCACACAACGAGCCATACCCGGTGGAAATCGGCCTGTGCCTTCCGGAGATATGGGCCTCCGGGTGGGACGGACAAACCGGGGCCCCGAGCTCGCTTTCGGCGGCCCGCTAGTCGACTTCCCGGTGTGCGACCGGGTTCCTTCCAGTACCGATCGCTGCCCCTCGTCCTGCTCTAGCCGCGGAACCAAACCCGACGACCGTCGGTCTCACGCCCGCGGAGGGAGGCGGCGGAAAGTGGTTTGCAGCCTTTCGCTGTACCTCCGGCGGGCAGCGCCGGACCTCCGAGTGCTCGGTACCGTCCGCTGCGCCTGGTCCGGCCGCACGCAACGAGCCATACCCGGAGGAAATCGGCCTGTGCCTTCCGGAGATATGGGCCTCCGGGTGGGACGGACAAACCGGGGCCCCGAGCGGTGGCACCCTGCTCGCTTTCAGCGGCCCGGCACTCGACTTCCCGGTATGCGAACGTGATCGTTCCGGTACCCTTCGGTGCCCCTTGCCCCACTCTAGCTCCGGTGCTAAAGCGGAGTCGGTCGGTCTCACGGACGCCGAGTTACCAGGCGGAAAGCGGTGCGCAGCCTTTCGCTGTCACTCCGGCGGGCAGCACCGCATCTCCGAGTGCTCGGTACCGTACGCTGCGCCGCCTCCTGCCGCACGCAACGAGCCATACCCGGAGGAAATCGGCCTCGGCGTTCCGGAGTTATCCGCCTCCGAGTGGGCCTGACCAAGCGGGGTGAACTGGAAATCATTAACCAACGTACTTCCAGGTTTTCACCCGCAGAGGGCAGCACTCTATTCTCCGTTTTAAATTGGGCTGACCCGGCTCCGTTTCGAGACCCGGCACTCGACTTCCCGGTGTGCGAACGTGATCGTTCCGGTACCCAACCGTGCCCCTTGCCCCACTCTAGCTCCGGCGGTAAAGCGAAGTCGGTCGGTCTCACGGACGCCGAGTTAGCAGGCGGAAAGCGGTGCGCAGCCTTTCGCTGTCACTCCGGCGGGCAGCATCGCACCTCCCAGTGCTCTGTACCGTACGCTGCGCCTCCTCCTGCCGCACGCAACGAGCCATACCCGGAGGAAATCGGCCTCGGCCTTCCTGAGATATCAGCCTCCGAGTGGGCCCGAAGAGTCGGTGGCACCCTGCTCGCTTTCAGCGGCCCGGCACTCGACTTCCCCGTGTGCGAACGTCATCCTTCCGGTACTCAACCGTGCCCCTTGCCCCACTCTAGCTCCG
>NW_027139615.1:62500-72500 GCF_035084215.1 Heptranchias perlo | reverse complement strand
GAGCCCACCTTTTGCCAGGCACAGACCGTTAAGGTCACGGACACGCTTGGGTGGTTAAGCTACAGTGACCCTTTCTAGCCGCCTTCGTCGTGTCTGCTGGGCACACATGGCCTTCCCCCCCCTGCCCGTGACAGGGGAGAGGTTGGTGTGCCAGGTCCGACTGGAGTTTGCAAACCATAGCGTTCAAGATACATGCACACACTCAGCCCTCCAGCTCTAAAAGGGTGACGTGTTTTGGTGCTCAGTTGCTAGAGAAATCTCGTGTTCAGCTACCAGAACGGGACTTGCTGTGCACATTCCCGCTCCACTCGAGACGGCAGACACCCAGGCTCTGGAGCTTGAATCGGACCTCTGTTAGACAACACAGGTGGACTTCTCGGCCTCACAAGAGAGCAATACGCCAGCGGGTGAACAGGAGAGTCGTGCCGACAAAACCCACTGACTTTTAAAACTGTCCGTCTGCCACTTGGGACAGAGAGAGGAACCTGACGAGCCTGAACACCAGCCTTGGCTGGACCGCTCGGGCCCTCCCATGTCGGACGCGAGTCGCCAAATCGATCGGAAGAGAGTACCGATTCCTCTCAAAAAGTCTGCGTGCCCGTTATTATAAAAGCAGCCCACCGGCCGCGGTGCCTTGCCCACAAACACACTTGGTGTCTGGGGTGATTCAGAGCCGCCGCGGCTCGAAAGTGTCAACCTGTTTTAAAAGTCATCGCTATGCCGGCACAGGTGACTTTCAAGTTAAAGAGTTCTCTTTATTGGCTTTCAAAAAAATCTGCAAAGTGTCACAGAGATTTTGAGAAACTCTTTTTTTTCTTTATATTATTATAATATAATATAATGTGTATATGTTTTCGAAAAGCATCCACCAGCAATCCATGGTGAGCCTCTCTCTGCTGGCAAGCTCCTCCTGCCTGAGCCCGACGCTGTCGAGGCTCAACACGATTTCAGACTGACAAAGAGTTCGAAAATTGCCGCCTGATGTAGCTTTAAATGCTGACAGGTGACTTCCGAGTGCTCTTGTAAAGGTCTCCGCTTTGAAATTGAGAGCCTTTTGCCAAGTGTCACTTTTTCAGGCACTCTTAAAGTGCACCTGGGCTGTCAGAGAAAGCTCTGAAAATCGTGTTCTCGAAAATCTCCGGGTACCCGACCAATCCCTAGGTGCCCGAATGACAAGTGTCAATTCGGCAGGACGGCCTCCCACCTCCGGCCGCAGATGCGTCACTAAATCCCCGCAACGGGGGCTTTCTCATTTCGGCATAGGGGCTTCCGCGGCCAACTCATTAACCTGTGCTCGGACTTTTTGTGCCACAAGTGCAAGGGACCGTTTGCCGGCAGCTACTCGCACCCCCCCGCCCAGGGGGGGAATCCTCTGACCGGAGATCCGAAACGCCGGCCGAATCCATCCCCGTCGGACTTCCGAAGGGGTTCCCTCGACCGACTGACTTCCGAACTCCTTTCTGGGCTTAAACGGGTGGAATTCGGACCCTCTCGCAAGGGAGCCGAAGCCCGCCAGCCCCGGGAGGCCTCGGGGCCGCCGTTTTCAAGCCCGACCAAAAAACCCGAAAAATGGGGAAAAATGGGAAAAATTCCCACTCCCAAAAGGCTTAAAAGTCGGTTGGGCGGCAGCCCGGGTCGGTCTCTGCAGACCTGGAGGCGCTAGACACAAGTCTGGTAAACAGGCTAAGTCTCGACATGCCACCTCTTACTATCCTGCAGGTACCCCGCCAATCCCCCCGGAACCGGCTGGCAATTGGCGAATCAGCGGGACGAATTTGAATTCGTGACCGACTCTCTGACACCGAATCGCCGCAAACGCGTTTCGATTTTTCGGCTTCGGTACCTCCCATCAGACTTTGACTGGCCATATCTCCGGACTCACGTGTCGCAGCCGGGACCTTCAGGTACCGTTCGACGCGTCTAACCCTGCCCCGTCGAATGGCGCCCCTCGCGGTGTGGTCCGATTTCCGCATTTTGGTCAGATTTGCCTCCAAAGTTTTCAGATTGAGTTGACGAATGCCCCCTACGGGGTAACCTCTTGCCCTTTCGGACATGGTCCCTGTGACTTAATTTCCGCCTTTTGCTCAATCGTTTCCCCATTTATAATTAATTTTAAAAATCGGGTTACTCAGTTCTGGTTTACCAGTTCCCTCTTCGGACTTAGTTTTTGGTTAATCATTTCCGGTTCACCAGTTCCCGTTTTGGACTTAGTCTCTGCGGGCCGTTTCTCATCTTTTGGTTCATCAGTTCCCCTCTTTTAATAATTTTTTGGCTGCTTTCGTTTGATCATTTCCCTGCCTTCTGGGTGACTTTTGCCCCTTAGGACTTCATCGCCGCACATTATTTTCGACTTCTGGTTGATCATTTCACCCCTTTTAATCATTTTTGCAACTTTTGGTTAACCATTTCACCCAGCTTCTGGTTAACCATTTCCCCTTTGGGACTTAGTCTCTGAGCATTCTTTTGGGATTCTGGTTAATCATTTGCCAATTTTTAAAAAATGTTGCCGCTTTTGTTTAATGCTTTCTGGTCAACCTTTCCCTCTTTCAGACTTCACCGCGGCACATTGCTTTAGCCTCCTGGTTAATCATTTCACCCCTTTTAATCATTTTTGCAACTTTTGGTTAACCATTTCCCCCAGCTTCTGGTTAACCATTTCCCCTTTGGGACTTGGTCTCTGAGCATTCTTTTGGGATTCTGGTTAATCATTTGCCAATTTTTTAAAAATGTTGCCACTTTTGTTTAATGCTTTCTGGTCAACCTTTCCCTCTTTCAGACTTCACCGCGGCACATTGCTCCAGCCTCCTGGTTAATCATTTCACCCCTTTTAATCATTTTTGCAACTTTTGGTTAACCATTTCCCCCAGCTTCTGGTTAACCATTTCCCCTTTGGGACTTAGTCTCTGAGCATTCTTTTGGGATTCTGGTTAATCATTTGCCAATTTTTTAAAAATGTTGCCACTTTTGTTTAATGCTTTCTGGTCAACCTTTCCCTCTTTCAGACTTCACCGCGGCACATTGCTTTAGCCTCCTGGTTAATCATTTCACCCCTTTTAATCATTTTTGCAACTTTTGGTTAACCATTTCCCCCAGCTTCTGGTTAACCATTTCCCCTTTGGGACTTAGTCTCTGAGCATTCTTTTGGGATTCTGGTTAATCATTTGCCAATTTTTAAAAAATGTTGCCACTTTTGTTTAATGCTTTCTGGTCAACCTTTCCCTCTTTCAGACTTCACCGCGGCACATTGCTTCAGCCTCCTGGTTAATCATTTCACCCCTTTTAATCATTTTTGCAACTTTTGGTTAACCATTTCCCCCAGCTTCTGGTTAACCATTTCCCCTTTGGGACTTAGTCTCTGAGCATTCTTTTGGGATTCTGGTTAATCATTTGCCAATTTTTAAAAAATGTTGCCGCTTTTGTTTAATGCTTTCTGGTCAACCTTTCCCTCTTTCAGACTTCACCGCGGCACATTGCTTTAGCCTCCTGGTTAATCATTTCACCCCTTTTAATCATTTTTGCAACTTTTGGTTAACCATTTCCCCCAGCTTCTGGTTAACCATTTCCCCTTTGGGACTTGGTCTCTGAGCATTCTTTTGGGATTCTGGTTAATCATTTGCCAATTTTTTAAAAATGTTGCCACTTTTGTTTAATGCTTTCTGGTCAACCTTTCCCTCTTTCAGACTTCACCGCGGCACATTGCTTCAGCCTCCTGGTTAATCATTTCACCCCTTTTAATCATTTTTGCAACTTTTGGTTAACCATTTCCCCCAGCTTCTGGTTAACCATTTCCCCTTTGGGACTTAGTCTCTGAGCATTCTTTTGGAATTCTGGTTAATCATTTGCCAATTTTTAAAAAATGTTGCCGCTTTTGTTTAATGCTTTCTGGTCAACCTTTCCCTCTTTCAGACTTCACCGCGGCACATTGCTTTAGCCTCCTGGTTAATCATTTCACCCCTTTTAATCATTTTTGCAACTTTTGGTTAACCATTTCCCCCAGCTTCTGGTTAACCATTTCCCCTTTGGGACTTAGTCTCTGAGCATTCTTTTGGGATTCTGGTTAATCATTTGCCACTTTTTAAAAAATGTTGCCGCTTTTGTTTAATGCTTTCTGGTCAACCTTTCCCTCTTTCAGACTTCACCGCGGCACATTGCTTTAGCCTCCTGGTTAATCATTTCACCCCTTTTAATCATTTTTGCAACTTTTGGTTAACCATTTCCCCCAGCTTCTGGTTAACCATTTCCCCTTTGGGACTCAGTCTCTGAGCATTCTTTTGGGATTCTGGTTAATCATTTGCCACTTTTTTAAAAATGTTGCCGCTTTTGTTTAATGCTTTCTGGTCAACCTTTCCCTCTTTCAGACTTCACCGCGGCACATTGCTTTAGCCTCCTGGTTAATCATTTCACCCCTTTTAATCATTTTTGCAACTTTTGGTTAACCATTTCCCCCAGCTTCTGGTTAACCATTTCCCCTTTGGGACTTAGTCTCTGAGCATTCTTTTGGGATTCTGGTTAATCATTTGCCAATTTTTAAAAAATGTTGCCGCTTTTGTTTAATGCTTTCTGGTCAACCTTTCCCTCTTTCAGACTTCACCGCGGCACATTGCTTTAGCCTCCTGGTTAATCATTTCACCCCTTTTAATCATTTTTGCAACTTTTGGTTAACCATTTCCCCCAGCTTCTGGTTAACCATTTCCCCTTTGGGACTTAGTCTCTGAGCATTCTTTTGGGATTCTGGTTAATCATTTGCCAATTTTTAAAAAATGTTGCCGCTTTTGTTTAATGCTTTCCCTGCTTTGTGGTCAAACTTTTCCCCTTTAGGACTTCATCGCCGCACATTATTTTCGAATTCTGGTTAATCATTTCACCCCTTTTAATCATTTTTGCAACTTTTGGTTAACCATTTCCCCCAGCTTCTGGTTAACCATTTCCCCTATGGGACTTAGTCTCTGAGCATTCTTTTGGGATTCTGGTTAATCATTTGCCAATTTTTAAAAAATGTTGCCGCTTTTGTTTAATGCTTTCTGGTCAACCTTTCCCTCTTTCAGACTTCACCGCGGCACATTGCTTTAGCCTCCTGGTTAATCATTTCACCCCTTTTAATCATTTTTGCAACTTTTGGTTAACCATTTCCCCCAGCTTCTGGTTAACCATTTCCCCTTTGGGACTTAGTCTCTGAGCATTCTTTTGGGATTCTGGTTAATCATTTGCCACTTTTTTAAAAATGTTGCCGCTTTTGTTTAATCGTTTCCCTGCTATGTGGTCAACCTTTTCCCCTTTCAGACTTCATCGCCGCGCATTGTTGTCGACTTCTGGTTAATCATTTTTCCCCTTTAAATCTTTTTTTGCCACTTTCGGTTAACCATTTCACCCAGCTTCTGGTTAACCATTTGCCCCATTATACTGAATTTTTCCGCTTTGGTTTAATCATTTCCCTGCTTTCTTGTCAACCTTTTCCCCTTTTGGACTTCGCCGCCGCACTTTGCTTTTGCCTTCTGGTTAAACATTTCTCCCCTTTTAATCCTTTTTCCCACTTTTGGTTCACCAGTTCACCCAGCTTCTGGTTAACCATTTCCCCTTTGGGACTTAAGTCTCTGAGCATTCTTTTGGGATTCTGGTTAACCATTTGCCACTTTTTTAAAAATGTTGCCGCTTTTGTTTAATGCTTTCCCTGCTTTCTGGTCAACCTTTTCCCCTTACGACTTCGCCGCCGCACTTTGCTTTCGCCTTCTGGTTAATCATTTCACCCCTTTTAATCCTTTTTCCCACTTTGGGTTGGACAGTTCACCCAGCTACTGGTTAACCATTTCCCCTTTGGGACTTAAGTCTCTGAGCATTCTTTTGTGATTCTGGTTCACCATTTGTCCCTTTTTAAAAGATATTGCTGCTTTTGATTAAACCTTTCCCTGCTTTGCGGTCGACCTATTCCTCTTTCAGACTTCATCGCCGCACCTTGTTTTCGACATCTGGTTCAACATTTCTCCCCTTTTAATCCTTTTTCCCACTTTTGGTTAAGCAGTTCACCCAGCTTCTGGTTCACCATTTGCCCCTTTTTACTGAATTTTTCTGCTTTTGTTTAATCATTTCCCTGCTTTGCGGTCGACCTATTCCTCTTTCAGACTTCATCGCCGCGCATTGTTTTCGACATCTGGTTCAACATTTCTCCCCTTTTAATCCTCTTTCCCACTTTTGGTTAAGCAGTTCACCCAACTTCTGGTTAACCATTTGCCCCTTCTTACTGAATTTTTCTGCTTTTGTTTAATCATTTCCCTGCTTTATGGTCAACCTTTTCCCCTTTAGGACTTCGCCGCCGCACTTTGCTTTCGCCTTCTGGTTAATCATTTCACAACATTTTAATCCTTTTTCCCACTTTTGGTTAAACAGTTCACCCAGCTTCTGGTTAACCATTTGCCCCTTTGGGACTTAAGTCTCTGAGCATTCTTTTGGGATTCTGGTTCACCATTTGTCCCTTTTTAAAAGATATTGCTGCTTCTGTTTAATCCTTTCCCTGCTTTGCGGTCAACCTTTTCCTCTTTCAGACTTCATCGCCGCGCATTGTTTTCGACATCTGGTTCAACATTTCTCCCCTTTTAATCCTCTTTCCCACTTTTGGTTAAGCAGTTCACCCAACTTCTGGTTCACCACTTGCCCCTTTTTACTGAATTTTTCTGCTTTTGTTTAATCATTTCCCTGCTTTCCGGTCAACCTTTCCCTCTTTCAGACTTAATCGCCGCACATTGTTGTCGACTTCTGGTTGATCAGTTCACCCCTTTTTTATCCTTTTTCCCACTTTGGGTTAAGCAGTTCACCCAGCTTCTGGTTAACCATTTGCCCCTTTGGCACTTAAGTCTCTGAGCATTCTTTTGGGATTCTGGTAAACCATTTGTCCCTTTTTAAAAAATGCTGCTGCTTTTGTTTAATGCTTGCCCTGCTTTGCGGTCGATCATTTCACCCCTTTTAATCCATTTTTGCCACTTTGGGTTAAACAGTTCACACAACTTCTGGTTCACCATTTCACATTTCGGAACTTTTATTCCCACCATTACTTTGGGCTTCTGGTTCATCATTTCACGCTGTTTTACAAATCTTTGCCGCTTCACTTTTAATCCACAAACCGTGGCTCGCTTTCGGGTGGGGGGGGGGTAGCGGGTTTGGGCCGGGCACTCGACATCCCGGTGTGCGACCGGGTTCGTTCTGGTACCGCTCGGTGCCCCTCGTCCTGCTCTTGCCGCGGAAGCAAACCAGACGACCGTCGGTCTCACGCCCGAGGGGAGAGGAGGCGGAAAGCGGTTTGCAGCCTTTCGCTGTACCTCCGGCGGGCAGCGCCGCACCTCCGAGTGCTCGGTACCGTTCGCTGCGCCTCGTCCGGCCGCACGCAGCGAGCCAAACCCGGAGGAAATCGGCCTGTGCCTTCTCGAGATATGGGCCTCCGGGTGGGACGGACAAACCGGGGCCCCGAGCTCGCTTTCGGCGGCCCGGCACTCGACTTCCCGGTGTCCGAACGTGATCCTTCCGGTACCCTTCGGTGCCCCTTGCCCGACTCTAGCTCCCGTGCTGAAGCGGAGTCGGTCGGCCTGACGGCCTGCCGAGTTAACCAGCGGAAAGCGGTGCGCAGCCTTTCGCTTGCAGCTCCGGCGGGCAGCGCCGCACCTCCGGCTGCTCAGTGCCGTCCGCTGCTCCCCTTCCGGCTGCACGCAGCGAACCATACCCGGAGGAAATCGGCCTCGGCCTTCCGGAGATATGGGCCTGCGAGTGGGACCAATAAATCGGTGCACATTTCCGGCTCGGTTTCCGGCCTCGGCACTATCAGTTCACGCCGTCCGACCGACGTCGTTCTGGCACGGTTCCGTTGCTCCTTGATCCGGTCCAGCCACGGTAATCAGCCGAAGATGGTGGGGGGGACACATTGCCCGCCGAGTTAGCCGGAGGAAATCGGCCTCGGACTTCCTCAGATATCAGCCTCCGGGTGGGACAGACAAACCGGGGACCCGAGCACGCTTTCGGCGGCCCGCTGGTCGACTTCCCGGTGTGCGACCGGGTTCGTTCCGGTACCGTTCGCTGCCCCTCGTCCTGCTCTAGCCGCGGAAACAAACCCGACGACCGTCGGTCTCACGCCCGCGGAGGGAGGTGGCGGAAAGTGGTTTGCAGCCTTTCGCTGTACCTCCGGCGGGCAGCGCCCGACCTCCGAGTGCTCGGTACCGTCCGCTGCGCCTGGTCCGGCCGCACACAACGAGCCATACCCGGTGGAAATCGGCCTGTGCCTTCCAGAGATATGGGCCTCCGGGTGGGACGGACAAACCGGGGCCCCGTGCTCGCTTTCGGCGGCCCGCTAGTCGACTTCCCGGTGTGCGACCGGGTTCCTTCCGGTACCGTTCGCTGCCCCTCGTCCTGCTCTAGCCGCGGAAACAAACCCGACGACCGTCGGTCTCACGCCCGCGGAGGGAGGCGGCGGAAAGTGGTTTGCAGCCTTTCGCTGTACCTCCGGCGGGCAGCGCCCGACCTCCGAGTGCTCGGTACCGTCCGCTGCGCCTGGTCCGGCCGCACACAACGAGCCATACCCGGTGGAAATCGGCCTGTGTCTTCCGGAGATATGGGCCTCCGGGTGGGACGGACAAACCGGGGCCCCGAGCGGTGGCACCCTGCTCGCTTTCGGCGGCCCGGCACTCGACTTCCCGGTGTGCGAACGTCATCGTTCCGGTACCCTTCGGTGCCCCTTGCCCCACTCTAGCTCCGGTGCTAAAGCGGAGTCGGTCGGTCTCACGGACGCCGAGTTAGCAGGCGGAAAGCGGTGCGCAGCCTTTCGCTGTCACTCCGGCGGGCAGCACCGCACCTCCGAGTGCTCGGTACCGAACGCTGCGCCGCCTCCTGCCGCACGCAACGAGCCATACCCGCAGGAAATCGGCCTCGGCGTTCCGGAGTTATCCGCCTCCGAGTGGGCCTGACCAAGCGGGGTGAACTGGAAATCATTAACCAACGTACTTCCATGTTTTCACCCGCAGAGGGCAGCACTCTCTTCTCCGTTTTAAACTGGGCCGACCCGGCTCCGTTTCGAGACCCGGCACTCGACTTCCCGGTGTGCGACCGGGTTCGTTCCGGTACCGTTCGCTGCCCCTCGTCCTGCTCTAGCCGCGGAACTAAACCCGACGACCGTCGGTCTCACGCCCGCGGAGGGAGGCGGCGGAAAGTGGTTTGCAGCCTTTCGCTGTACCTCCGGCGGGCAGCGCCCGACCTCCGAGTGCTCGGTACCGTCCGCTGCGCCTGGTCCGGCCGCACACAACGAGCCATACCCGGTGGAAATCGGCCTGTGCCTTCCGGAGATATGGGCCTCCGGGTGGGACGGACAAACCGGGGCCCCGAGCTCGCTTTCGGCGGCCCGCTAGTCGACTTCCCGGTGTGCGACCGGGTTCGTTCCGGTACCGTTCGCTGCCCCTCGTCCTGCTCTAGCCGCGGAACCAAACCCGACGACCGTCGGTCTCACGCCCGCGGAGGGAGGCGGCGGAAAGTGGTTTGCAGCCTTTCGCTGTACCTCCGGCGGGCAGCGCCCGACCTCCGAGTGCTCGGTACCGTCCGCTGCGCCTGGTCCGGCCGCACGCAACGAGCCATACCCGGAGGAAATCGGCCTGTGCCTTCCAGAGATATGGGCCTCCGGGTGGGACGGACAAACCGGGGCCCCGAGCGGTGGCACCCTGCTCGCTTTCAGCGGCCCGGCACTCGACTTCCCGGTATGCGAACGTGATCGTTCCGGTACCCTTCGGTGCCCCTTGCCCCACTCTAGCTCCGGTGCTAAAGCGGAGTCGGTCGGTCTCACGGACGCCGAGTTACCAGGCGGAAAGCGGTGCGCAGCCTTTCGCTGTCACTCCGGCGGGCAGCACCGCATCTCCGAGTGCTCGGTACCGTACGCTGCGCCGCCTCCTGCCGCACGCAACGAGCCATACCCGGAGGAAATCGGCCTCGGCGTTCCGGAGTTATCCGCCTCCGAGTGGGCCTGACCAAGCGGGGTGAA
>NW_027139615.1:40000-50000 GCF_035084215.1 Heptranchias perlo | reverse complement strand
ACTCTCTGACACCGAATCGCCGCAAACGCGTTTCGATTTTTCGGCTTCGGTACCTCCCATCAGACTTTGACTGGCCATATCTCCGGACTCACGTGTCGCAGCCGGGACCTTCAGGTACCGTTCGACGCGTCTAACCCTGCCCCGTCGAATGGCGCCCCTCGCGGTGTGGTCCGATTTCCGCATTTTGGTCAGATTTGCCTCCAAATTTTTCAGATTGAGTTGACGAATGCCCCCTACGGGGTAACCTCTTGCCCTTTCGGACATGGTCCCTGTGACTTAATTTCCGCCTTTTGCTCAATCGTTTCCCCATTTATAATTAATTTTAAAAATCGGGTTACTCAGTTCTGGTTTACCAGTTCCCTCTTCGGACTTAGTTTTTGGTTAATCATTTCCGGTTCACCAGTTCCCGTTTTGGACTTAGTCTCTGCGGGCCGTTTCTCATCTTTTGGTTCATCAGTTCCCCTCTTTTAATAATTTTTTGGCTGCTTTCGTTTGATCATTTCCCTGCCTTCTGGGTGACTTTTGCCCCTTAGGACTTCATCGCCGCACATTATTTTCGACTTCTGGTTGATCATTTCACCCCTTTTAATCATTTTTGCAACTTTTGGTTAACCATTTCACCCAGCTTCTGGTTAACCATTTCCCCTTTGGGACTTAGTCTCTGAGCATTCTTTTGGGATTCTGGTTAATCATTTGCCAATTTTTAAAAAATGTTGCCGCTTTTGTTTAATGCTTTCTGGTCAACCTTTCCCTCTTTCAGACTTCACCGCGGCACATTGCTTTAGCCTCCTGGTTAATCATTTCACCCCTTTTAATCATTTTTGCAACTTTTGGTTAACCATTTCCCCCAGCTTCTGGTTAACCATTTCCCCTTTGGGACTTGGTCTCTGAGCATTCTTTTGGGATTCTGGTTAATCATTTGCCAATTTTTTAAAAATGTTGCCACTTTTGTTTAATGCTTTCTGGTCAACCTTTCCCTCTTTCAGACTTCACCGCGGCACATTGCTTCAGCCTCCTGGTTAATCATTTCACCCCTTTTAATCATTTTTGCAACTTTTGGTTAACCATTTCCCCCAGCTTCTGGTTAACCATTTCCCCTTTGGGACTTAGTCTCTGAGCATTCTTTTGGGATTCTGGTTAATCATTTGCCAATTTTTAAAAAATGTTGCCACTTTTGTTTAATGCTTTCTGGTCAACCTTTCCCTCTTTCAGACTTCACCGCGGCACATTGCTCCAGCCTCCTGGTTAATCATTTCACCCCTTTTAATCATTTTTGCAACTTTTGGTTAACCATTTCCCCCAGCTTCTGGTTAACCATTTCCCCTTTGGGACTTAGTCTCTGAGCATTCTTTTGGGATTCTGGTTAATCATTTGCCAATTTTTTAAAAATGTTGCCACTTTTGTTTAATGCTTTCTGGTCAACCTTTCCCTCTTTCAGACTTCACCGCGGCACATTGCTTTAGCCTCCTGGTTAATCATTTCACCCCTTTTAATCATTTTTGCAACTTTTGGTTAACCATTTCCCCCAGCTTCTGGTTAACCATTTCCCCTTTGGGACTTAGTCTCTGAGCATTCTTTTGGGATTCTGGTTAATCATTTGCCAATTTTTAAAAAATGTTGCCACTTTTGTTTAATGCTTTCTGGTCAACCTTTCCCTCTTTCAGACTTCACCGCGGCACATTGCTTCAGCCTCCTGGTTAATCATTTCACCCCTTTTAATCATTTTTGCAACTTTTGGTTAACCATTTCCCCCAGCTTCTGGTTAACCATTTCCCCTTTGGGACTTAGTCTCTGAGCATTCTTTTGGGATTCTGGTTAATCATTTGCCAATTTTTAAAAAATGTTGCCGCTTTTGTTTAATGCTTTCTGGTCAACCTTTCCCTCTTTCAGACTTCACCGCGGCACATTGCTTTAGCCTCCTGGTTAATCATTTCACCCCTTTTAATCATTTTTGCAACTTTTGGTTAACCATTTCCCCCAGCTTCTGGTTAACCATTTCCCCTTTGGGACTTGGTCTCTGAGCATTCTTTTGGGATTCTGGTTAATCATTTGCCAATTTTTTAAAAATGTTGCCACTTTTGTTTAATGCTTTCTGGTCAACCTTTCCCTCTTTCAGACTTCACCGCGGCACATTGCTTCAGCCTCCTGGTTAATCATTTCACCCCTTTTAATCATTTTTGCAACTTTTGGTTAACCATTTCCCCCAGCTTCTGGTTAACCATTTCCCCTTTGGGACTTAGTCTCTGAGCATTCTTTTGGGATTCTGGTTAATCATTTGCCAATTTTTAAAAAATGTTGCCACTTTTGTTTAATGCTTTCTGGTCAACCTTTCCCTCTTTCAGACTTCACCGCGGCACATTGCTCCAGCCTCCTGGTTAATCATTTCACCCCTTTTAATCATTTTTGCAACTTTTGGTTAACCATTTCCCCCAGCTTCTGGTTAACCATTTCCCCTTTGGGACTTAGTCTCTGAGCATTCTTTTGGGATTCTGGTTAATCATTTGCCAATTTTTTAAAAATGTTGCCACTTTTGTTTAATGCTTTCTGGTCAACCTTTCCCTCTTTCAGACTTCACCGCGGCACATTGCTTTAGCCTCCTGGTTAATCATTTCACCCCTTTTAATCATTTTTGCAACTTTTGGTTAACCATTTCCCCCAGCTTCTGGTTAACCATTTCCCCTTTGGGACTTAGTCTCTGAGCATTCTTTTGGGATTCTGGTTAATCATTTGCCAATTTTTAAAAAATGTTGCCACTTTTGTTTAATGCTTTCTGGTCAACCTTTGCCTCTTTCAGACTTCCCCGCGGCACATTGCTTCAGCCTCCTGGTTAATCATTTCACCCCTTTTAATCATTTTTGCAACTTTTGGTTAACCATTTCCCCCAGCTTCTGGTTAACCATTTCCCCTTTGGGACTTAGTCTCTGAGCATTCTTTTGGAATTCTGGTTAATCATTTGCCAATTTTTAAAAAATGTTGCCGCTTTTGTTTAATGCTTTCTGGTCAACCTTTCCCTCTTTCAGACTTCACCGCGGCACATTGCTTTAGCCTCCTGGTTAATCATTTCACCCCTTTTAATCATTTTTGCAACTTTTGGTTAACCATTTCCCCCAGCTTCTGGTTAACCATTTCCCCTTTGGGACTTAGTCTCTGAGCATTCTTTTGGGATTCTGGTTAATCATTTGCCACTTTTTAAAAAATGTTGCCGCTTTTGTTTAATGCTTTCTGGTCAACCTTTCCCTCTTTCAGACTTCACCGCGGCACATTGCTTTAGCCTCCTGGTTAATCATTTCACCCCTTTTAATCATTTTTGCAACTTTTGGTTAACCATTTCCCCCAGCTTCTGGTTAACCATTTCCCCTTTGGGACTCAGTCTCTGAGCATTCTTTTGGGATTCTGGTTAATCATTTGCCACTTTTTTAAAAATGTTGCCGCTTTTGTTTAATGCTTTCTGGTCAACCTTTCCCTCTTTCAGACTTCACCGCGGCACATTGCTTTAGCCTCCTGGTTAATCATTTCACCCCTTTTAATCATTTTTGCAACTTTTGGTTAACCATTTCCCCCAGCTTCTGGTTAACCATTTCCCCTTTGGGACTTAGTCTCTGAGCATTCTTTTGGGATTCTGGTTAATCATTTGCCAATTTTTAAAAAATGTTGCCGCTTTTGTTTAATGCTTTCTGGTCAACCTTTCCCTCTTTCAGACTTCACCGCGGCACATTGCTTTAGCCTCCTGGTTAATCATTTCACCCCTTTTAATCATTTTTGCAACTTTTGGTTAACCATTTCCCCCAGCTTCTGGTTAACCATTTCCCCTTTGGGACTTAGTCTCTGAGCATTCTTTTGGGATTCTGGTTAATCATTTGCCAATTTTTAAAAAATGTTGCCGCTTTTGTTTAATGCTTTCCCTGCTTTGTGGTCAAACTTTTCCCCTTTAGGACTTCATCGCCGCACATTATTTTCGAATTCTGGTTAATCATTTCACCCCTTTTAATCATTTTTGCAACTTTTGGTTAACCATTTCCCCCAGCTTCTGGTTAACCATTTCCCCTTTGGGACTTAGTCTCTGAGCATTCTTTTGGGATTCTGGTTAATCATTTGCCACTTTTTTAAAAATGTTGCCGCTTTTGTTTAATCGTTTCCCTGCTATGTGGTCAACCTTTTCCCCTTTCAGACTTCATCGCCGCGCATTGTTGTCGACTTCTGGTTAATCATTTTTCCCCTTTAAATCTTTTTTTGCCACTTTCGGTTAACCATTTCACCCAGCTTCTGGTTAACCATTTGCCCCATTATACTGAATTTTTCCGCTTTGGTTTAATCATTTCCCTGCTTTCTTGTCAACCTTTTCCCCTTTTGGACTTCGCCGCCGCACTTTGCTTTTGCCTTCTGGTTAAACATTTCTCCCCTTTTAATCCTTTTTCCCACTTTTGGTTCACCAGTTCACCCAGCTTCTGGTTAACCATTTCCCCTTTGGGACTTAAGTCTCTGAGCATTCTTTTGGGATTCTGGTTAACCATTTGCCACTTTTTTAAAAATGTTGCCGCTTTTGTTTAATGCTTTCCCTGCTTTCTGGTCAACCTTTTCCCCTTACGACTTCGCCGCCGCACTTTGCTTTCGCCTTCTGGTTAATCATTTCACCCCTTTTAATCCTTTTTCCCACTTTGGGTTGGACAGTTCACCCAGCTACTGGTTAACCATTTCCCCTTTGGGACTTAAGTCTCTGAGCATTCTTTTGTGATTCTGGTTCACCATTTGTCCCTTTTTAAAAGATATTGCTGCTTTTGATTAAACCTTTCCCTGCTTTGCGGTCGACCTATTCCTCTTTCAGACTTCATCGCCGCACCTTGTTTTCGACATCTGGTTCAACATTTCTCCCCTTTTAATCCTTTTTCCCACTTTTGGTTAAGCAGTTCACCCAGCTTCTGGTTCACCATTTGCCCCTTTTTACTGAATTTTTCTGCTTTTGTTTAATCATTTCCCTGCTTTGCGGTCGACCTATTCCTCTTTCAGACTTCATCGCCGCGCATTGTTTTCGACATCTGGTTCAACATTTCTCCCCTTTTAATCCTCTTTCCCACTTTTGGTTAAGCAGTTCACCCAACTTCTGGTTAACCATTTGCCCCTTCTTACTGAATTTTTCTGCTTTTGTTTAATCATTTCCCTGCTTTATGGTCAACCTTTTCCCCTTTAGGACTTCGCCGCCGCACTTTGCTTTCGCCTTCTGGTTAATCATTTCACAACATTTTAATCCTTTTTCCCACTTTTGGTTAAACAGTTCACCCAGCTTCTGGTTAACCATTTGCCCCTTTGGGACTTAAGTCTCTGAGCATTCTTTTGGGATTCTGGTTCACCATTTGTCCCTTTTTAAAAGATATTGCTGCTTCTGTTTAATCCTTTCCCTGCTTTGCGGTCAACCTTTTCCTCTTTCAGACTTCATCGCCGCGCATTGTTTTCGACATCTGGTTCAACATTTCTCCCCTTTTAATCCTCTTTCCCACTTTTGGTTAAGCAGTTCACCCAACTTCTGGTTCACCACTTGCCCCTTTTTACTGAATTTTTCTGCTTTTGTTTAATCATTTCCCTGCTTTCCGGTCAACCTTTCCCTCTTTCAGACTTAATCGCCGCACATTGTTGTCGACTTCTGGTTGATCAGTTCACCCCTTTTTTATCCTTTTTCCCACTTTGGGTTAAGCAGTTCACCCAGCTTCTGGTTAACCATTTGCCCCTTTGGCACTTAAGTCTCTGAGCATTCTTTTGGGATTCTGGTAAACCATTTGTCCCTTTTTAAAAAATGCTGCTGCTTTTGTTTAATGCTTGCCCTGCTTTGCGGTCGATCATTTCACCCCTTTTAATCCATTTTTGCCACTTTGGGTTAAACAGTTCACACAACTTCTGGTTCACCATTTCACATTTCGGAACTTTTATTCCCACCATTACTTTGGGCTTCTGGTTCATCATTTCACGCTGTTTTACAAATCTTTGCCGCTTCACTTTTAATCCACAAACCGTGGCTCGCTTTCGGGTGGGGGGGGGGGTAGCGGGTTTGGGCCGGGCACTCGACATCCCGGTGTGCGACCGGGTTCGTTCTGGTACCGCTCGGTGCCCCTCGTCCTGCTCTTGCCGCGGAAGCAAACCAGACGACCGTCGGTCTCACGCCCGAGGGGAGAGGAGGCGGAAAGCGGTTTGCAGCCTTTCGCTGTACCTCCGGCGGGCAGCGCCGCACCTCCGAGTGCTCGGTACCGTTCGCTGCACCTCGTCCGGCCGCACGCAGCGAGCCAAACCCGGAGGAAATCGGCCTGTGCCTTCTCGAGATATGGGCCTCCGGGTGGGACGGACAAACCGGGGCCCCGAGCTCGCTTTCGGCGGCCCGGCACTCGACTTCCCGGTGTCCGAACGTGATCCTTCCGGTACCCTTCGGTGCCCCTTGCCCGACTCTAGCTCCCGTGCTGAAGCGGAGTCGGTCGGCCTGACGGCCTGCCGAGTTAACCAGCGGAAAGCGGTGCGCAGCCTTTCGCTTGCAGCTCCGGCGGGCAGCGCCGCACCTCCGGCTGCTCAGTGCCGTCCGCTGCTCCCCTTCCGGCTGCACGCAGCGAACCATACCCGGAGGAAATCGGCCTCGGCCTTCCGGAGATATGGGCCTGCGAGTGGGACCAATAAATCGGTGCACATTTCCGGCTCGGTTTCCGGCCTCGGCACTATCAGTTCACGCCGTCCGACCGACGTCGTTCTGGCACGGTTCCGTTGCTCCTTGATCCGGTCCAGCCACGGTAATCAGCCGAAGATGGTGGGGGGGACACATTGCCCGCCGAGTTAGCCGGAGGAAATCGGCCTCGGACTTCCTCAGATATCAGCCTCCGGGTGGGACAGACAAACCGGGGACCCGAGCACGCTTTCGGCGGCCCGCTGGTCGACTTCCCGGTGTGCGACCGGGTTCGTTCCGGTACCGTTCGCTGCCCCTCGTCCTGCTCTAGCCGCGGAAACAAACCCGACGACCGTCGGTCTCACGCCCGCGGAGGGAGGTGGCGGAAAGTGGTTTGCAGCCTTTCGCTGTACCTCCGGCGGGCAGCGCCCGACCTCCGAGTGCTCGGTACCGTCCGCTGCGCCTGGTCCGGCCGCACACAACGAGCCATACCCGGTGGAAATCGGCCTGTGCCTTCCAGAGATATGGGCCTCCGGGTGGGACGGACAAACCGGGGCCCCGTGCTCGCTTTCGGCGGCCCGCTAGTCGACTTCCCGGTGTGCGACCGGGTTCCTTCCGGTACCGTTCGCTGCCCCTCGTCCTGCTCTAGCCGCGGAAACAAACCCGACGACCGTCGGTCTCACGCCCGCGGAGGGAGGCGGCGGAAAGTGGTTTGCAGCCTTTCGCTGTACCTCCGGCGGGCAGCGCCCGACCTCCGAGTGCTCGGTACCGTCCGCTGCGCCTGGTCCGGCCGCACACAACGAGCCATACCCGGTGGAAATCGGCCTGTGTCTTCCGGAGATATGGGCCTCCGGGTGGGACGGACAAACCGGGGCCCCGAGCGGTGGCACCCTGCTCGCTTTCGGCGGCCCGGCACTCGACTTCCCGGTGTGCGAACGTCATCGTTCCGGTACCCTTCGGTGCCCCTTGCCCCACTCTAGCTCCGGTGCTAAAGCGGAGTCGGTCGGTCTCACGGACGCCGAGTTAGCAGGCGGAAAGCGGTGCGCAGCCTTTCGCTGTCACTCCGGCGGGCAGCACCGCACCTCCGAGTGCTCGGTACCGAACGCTGCGCCGCCTCCTGCCGCACGCAACGAGCCATACCCGCAGGAAATCGGCCTCGGCGTTCCGGAGTTATCCGCCTCCGAGTGGGCCTGACCAAGCGGGGTGAACTGGAAATCATTAACCAACGTACTTCCATGTTTTCACCCGCAGAGGGCAGCACTCTCTTCTCCGTTTTAAACTGGGCCGACCCGGCTCCGTTTCGAGACCCGGCACTCGACTTCCCGGTGTGCGACCGGGTTCGTTCCGGTACCGTTCGCTGCCCCTCGTCCTGCTCTAGCCGCGGAACTAAACCCGACGACCGTCGGTCTCACGCCCGCGGAGGGAGGCGGCGGAAAGTGGTTTGCAGCCTTTCGCTGTACCTCCGGCGGGCAGCGCCCGACCTCCGAGTGCTCGGTACCGTCCGCTGCGCCTGGTCCGGCCGCACACAACGAGCCATACCCGGTGGAAATCGGCCTGTGCCTTCCGGAGATATGGGCCTCCGGGTGGGACGGACAAACCGGGGCCCCGAGCTCGCTTTCGGCGGCCCGCTAGTCGACTTCCCGGTGTGCGACCGGGTTCCTTCCAGTACCGTTCGCTGCCCCTCGTCCTGCTCTAGCCGCGGAACCAAACCCGACGACCGTCGGTCTCACGCCCGCGGAGGGAGGCGGCGGAAAGTGGTTTGCAGCCTTTCGCTGTACCTCCGGCGGGCAGCGCCGGACCTCCGAGTGCTCGGTACCGTCCGCTGCGCCTGGTCCGGCCGCACGCAACGAGCCATACCCGGAGGAAATCGGCCTGTGCCTTCCGGAGATATGGGCCTCCGGGTGGGACGGACAAACCGGGGCCCCGAGCGGTGGCACCCTGCTCGCTTTCAGCGGCCCGGCACTCGACTTCCCGGTATGCGAACGTGATCGTTCCGGTACCCTTCGGTGCCCCTTGCCCCACTCTAGCTCCGGTGCTAAAGCGGAGTCGGTCGGTCTCACGGACGCCGAGTTACCAGGCGGAAAGCGGTGCGCAGCCTTTCGCTGTCACTCCGGCGGGCAGCACCGCATCTCCGAGTGCTCGGTACCGTACGCTGCGCCGCCTCCTGCCGCACGCAACGAGCCATACCCGGAGGAAATCGGCCTCGGCGTTCCGGAGTTATCCGCCTCCGAGTGGGCCTGACCAAGCGGGGTGAACTGGAAATCATTAACCAACGTACTTCCAGGTTTTCACCCGCAGAGGGCAGCACTCTATTCTCCGTTTTAAATTGGGCTGACCCGGCTCCGTTTCGAGACCCGGCACTCGACTTCCCGGTGTGCGAACGTGATCGTTCCGGTACCCAACCGTGCCCCTTGCCCCACTCTAGCTCCGGCGGTAAAGCGAAGTCGGTCGGTCTCACGGACGCCGAGTTAGCAGGCGGAAAGCGGTGCGCAGCCTTTCGCTGTCACTCCGGCGGGCAGCATCGCACCTCCCAGTGCTCTGTACCGTACGCTGCGCCTCCTCCTGCCGCACGCAACGAGCCATACCCGGAGGAAATCGGCCTCGGCCTTCCTGAGATATCAGCCTCCGAGTGGGCCCGAAGAGTCGGTGGCACCCTGCTCGCTTTCAGCGGCCCGGCACTCGACTTCCCCGTGTGCGAACGTCATCCTTCCGGTACTCAACCGTGCCCCTTGCCCCACTCTAGCTCCGGCGATAAAGCGGAGTCGGTCGGTCTCACGGACGCCGAGTTACCAGGCGGAAAGCGGTGCGCAGCCTTTCGCTGTCACTCCGGCGGGCAGCACCGCACCTCCCAGTGCTCGGTACCGTACGCTGCGCCTCCTCCTGCCGCACGCAACGAGCCATACCCGGAGGAAATCGGCCTCGGCCTTCCTGAGATATCAGCCTCCAAACGGGCGTCACAAATCAGGGCACATGGTCAGCTGCAAAGCAGCGTCATTACAACCTCTCACTGCACCCCACACGACATTCCGCTTGCCTGCCTGCCGCTGCCTACTCTCACCAGCGAAACAAAGTCAGGATAACACCCCAATGCAAGCAGCTCCCTTCCGGCCAACCAACCCACACCAATCCCCTTGCCTGCCTCCCACAAATTCCACCAGCCAGGCAAAGTCAAAATCAACCCACAATAAACGCACTCCACAACGGCCATCGACCGCTATACACCCCCTTGGGCGACTATTAAGCCCGAGAACACTAACTGTAACCAACCGCAGTGAAAAGTTGAAGTGGCAACTCATTAACCAAATTTATATTTGGCAACTCATTAACCAACTTTACATTTGGCAACTCATTAACCAACTGCATTGG
>NW_027139615.1:20000-30000 GCF_035084215.1 Heptranchias perlo | reverse complement strand
CCAGCGGGTGAACAGGAGAGTCGTGCCGACAAAACCCACTGACTTTTAAAACTGTCCGTCTGCCACTTGGGACAGAGAGAGGAACCTGACGAGCCTGAACACCAGCCTTGGCTGGACCGCTCGGGCCCTCCCATGTCGGACGCGAGTCGCCAAATCGATCGGAAGAGAGTACCGATTCCTCTCAAAAAGTCTGCGTGCCCGTTATTATAAAAGCAGCCCACCGGCCGCGGTGCCTTGCCCACAAACACACTTGGTGTCTGGGGTGATTCAGAGCCGCCGCGGCTCGAAAGTGTCAACCTGTTTTAAAAGTCATCGCTATGCCGGCACAGGTGACTTTCAAGTTAAAGAGTTCTCTTTATTGGCTTTCAAAAAAATCTGCAAAGTGTCACAGAGATTTTGAGAAACTCTTTTTTTTCTTTATATTATTATAATATAATATAATGTGTATATGTTTTCGAAAAGCATCCACCAGCAATCCATGGTGAGCCTCTCTCTGCTGGCAAGCTCCTCCTGCCTGAGCCCGACGCTGTCGAGGCTCAACACGATTTCAGACTGACAAAGAGTTCGAAAATTGCCGCCTGATGTAGCTTTAAATGCTGACAGGTGACTTCCGAGTGCTCTTGTAAAGGTCTCCGCTTTGAAATTGAGAGCCTTTTGCCAAGTGTCACTTTTTCAGGCACTCTTAAAGTGCACCTGGGCTGTCAGAGAAAGCTCTGAAAATCGTGTTCTCGAAAATCTCCGGGTACCCGACCAATCCCTAGGTGCCCGAATGACAAGTGTCAATTCGGCAGGACGGCCTCCCACCTCCGGCCGCAGATGCGTCACTAAATCCCCGCAACGGGGGCTTTCTCATTTCGGCATAGGGGCTTCCGCGGCCAACTCATTAACCTGTGCTCGGACTTTTTGTGCCACAAGTGCAAGGGACCGTTTGCCGGCAGCTACTCGCACCCCCCCGCCCAGGGGGGGAATCCTCTGACCGGAGATCCGAAACGCCGGCCGAATCCATCCCCGTCGGACTTCCGAAGGGGTTCCCTCGACCGACTGACTTCCGAACTCCTTTCTGGGCTTAAACGGGTGGAATTCGGACCCTCTCGCAAGGGAGCCGAAGCCCGCCAGCCCCGGGAGGCCTCGGGGCCGCCGTTTTCAAGCCCGACCAAAAAACCCGAAAAATGGGGAAAAATGGGAAAAATTCCCACTCCCAAAAGGCTTAAAAGTCGGTTGGGCGGCAGCCCGGGTCGGTCTCTGCAGACCTGGAGGCGCTAGACACAAGTCTGGTAAACAGGCTAAGTCTCGACATGCCACCTCTTACTATCCTGCAGGTACCCCGCCAATCCCCCCGGAACCGGCTGGCAATTGGCGAATCAGCGGGACGAATTTGAATTCGTGACCGACTCTCTGACACCGAATCGCCGCAAACGCGTTTCGATTTTTCGGCTTCGGTACCTCCCATCAGACTTTGACTGGCCATATCTCCGGACTCACGTGTCGCAGCCGGGACCTTCAGGTACCGTTCGACGCGTCTAACCCTGCCCCGTCGAATGGCGCCCCTCGCGGTGTGGTCCGATTTCCGCATTTTGGTCAGATTTGCCTCCAAAGTTTTCAGATTGAGTTGACGAATGCCCCCTACGGGGTAACCTCTTGCCCTTTCGGACATGGTCCCTGTGACTTAATTTCCGCCTTTTGCTCAATCGTTTCCCCATTTATAATTAATTTTAAAAATCGGGTTACTCAGTTCTGGTTTACCAGTTCCCTCTTCGGACTTAGTTTTTGGTTAATCATTTCCGGTTCACCAGTTCCCGTTTTGGACTTAGTCTCTGCGGGCCGTTTCTCATCTTTTGGTTCATCAGTTCCCCTCTTTTAATAATTTTTTGGCTGCTTTCGTTTGATCATTTCCCTGCCTTCTGGGTGACTTTTGCCCCTTAGGACTTCATCGCCGCACATTATTTTCGACTTCTGGTTGATCATTTCACCCCTTTTAATCATTTTTGCAACTTTTGGTTAACCATTTCACCCAGCTTCTGGTTAACCATTTCCCCTTTGGGACTTAGTCTCTGAGCATTCTTTTGGGATTCTGGTTAATCATTTGCCAATTTTTAAAAAATGTTGCCGCTTTTGTTTAATGCTTTCTGGTCAACCTTTCCCTCTTTCAGACTTCACCGCGGCACATTGCTTTAGCCTCCTGGTTAATCATTTCACCCCTTTTAATCATTTTTGCAACTTTTGGTTAACCATTTCCCCCAGCTTCTGGTTAACCATTTCCCCTTTGGGACTTGGTCTCTGAGCATTCTTTTGGGATTCTGGTTAATCATTTGCCAATTTTTTAAAAATGTTGCCACTTTTGTTTAATGCTTTCTGGTCAACCTTTCCCTCTTTCAGACTTCACCGCGGCACATTGCTCCAGCCTCCTGGTTAATCATTTCACCCCTTTTAATCATTTTTGCAACTTTTGGTTAACCATTTCCCCCAGCTTCTGGTTAACCATTTCCCCTTTGGGACTTAGTCTCTGAGCATTCTTTTGGGATTCTGGTTAATCATTTGCCAATTTTTTAAAAATGTTGCCACTTTTGTTTAATGCTTTCTGGTCAACCTTTCCCTCTTTCAGACTTCACCGCGGCACATTGCTTTAGCCTCCTGGTTAATCATTTCACCCCTTTTAATCATTTTTGCAACTTTTGGTTAACCATTTCCCCCAGCTTCTGGTTAACCATTTCCCCTTTGGGACTTAGTCTCTGAGCATTCTTTTGGGATTCTGGTTAATCATTTGCCAATTTTTAAAAAATGTTGCCACTTTTGTTTAATGCTTTCTGGTCAACCTTTCCCTCTTTCAGACTTCACCGCGGCACATTGCTTCAGCCTCCTGGTTAATCATTTCACCCCTTTTAATCATTTTTGCAACTTTTGGTTAACCATTTCCCCCAGCTTCTGGTTAACCATTTCCCCTTTGGGACTTAGTCTCTGAGCATTCTTTTGGGATTCTGGTTAATCATTTGCCAATTTTTAAAAAATGTTGCCGCTTTTGTTTAATGCTTTCTGGTCAACCTTTCCCTCTTTCAGACTTCACCGCGGCACATTGCTTTAGCCTCCTGGTTAATCATTTCACCCCTTTTAATCATTTTTGCAACTTTTGGTTAACCATTTCCCCCAGCTTCTGGTTAACCATTTCCCCTTTGGGACTTGGTCTCTGAGCATTCTTTTGGGATTCTGGTTAATCATTTGCCAATTTTTTAAAAATGTTGCCACTTTTGTTTAATGCTTTCTGGTCAACCTTTCCCTCTTTCAGACTTCACCGCGGCACATTGCTTCAGCCTCCTGGTTAATCATTTCACCCCTTTTAATCATTTTTGCAACTTTTGGTTAACCATTTCCCCCAGCTTCTGGTTAACCATTTCCCCTTTGGGACTTAGTCTCTGAGCATTCTTTTGGAATTCTGGTTAATCATTTGCCAATTTTTAAAAAATGTTGCCGCTTTTGTTTAATGCTTTCTGGTCAACCTTTCCCTCTTTCAGACTTCACCGCGGCACATTGCTTTAGCCTCCTGGTTAATCATTTCACCCCTTTTAATCATTTTTGCAACTTTTGGTTAACCATTTCCCCCAGCTTCTGGTTAACCATTTCCCCTTTGGGACTTAGTCTCTGAGCATTCTTTTGGGATTCTGGTTAATCATTTGCCACTTTTTAAAAAATGTTGCCGCTTTTGTTTAATGCTTTCTGGTCAACCTTTCCCTCTTTCAGACTTCACCGCGGCACATTGCTTTAGCCTCCTGGTTAATCATTTCACCCCTTTTAATCATTTTTGCAACTTTTGGTTAACCATTTCCCCCAGCTTCTGGTTAACCATTTCCCCTTTGGGACTCAGTCTCTGAGCATTCTTTTGGGATTCTGGTTAATCATTTGCCACTTTTTTAAAAATGTTGCCGCTTTTGTTTAATGCTTTCTGGTCAACCTTTCCCTCTTTCAGACTTCACCGCGGCACATTGCTTTAGCCTCCTGGTTAATCATTTCACCCCTTTTAATCATTTTTGCAACTTTTGGTTAACCATTTCCCCCAGCTTCTGGTTAACCATTTCCCCTTTGGGACTTAGTCTCTGAGCATTCTTTTGGGATTCTGGTTAATCATTTGCCAATTTTTAAAAAATGTTGCCGCTTTTGTTTAATGCTTTCTGGTCAACCTTTCCCTCTTTCAGACTTCACCGCGGCACATTGCTTTAGCCTCCTGGTTAATCATTTCACCCCTTTTAATCATTTTTGCAACTTTTGGTTAACCATTTCCCCCAGCTTCTGGTTAACCATTTCCCCTTTGGGACTTAGTCTCTGAGCATTCTTTTGGGATTCTGGTTAATCATTTGCCAATTTTTAAAAAATGTTGCCGCTTTTGTTTAATGCTTTCCCTGCTTTGTGGTCAAACTTTTCCCCTTTAGGACTTCATCGCCGCACATTATTTTCGAATTCTGGTTAATCATTTCACCCCTTTTAATCATTTTTGCAACTTTTGGTTAACCATTTCCCCCAGCTTCTGGTTAACCATTTCCCCTATGGGACTTAGTCTCTGAGCATTCTTTTGGGATTCTGGTTAATCATTTGCCAATTTTTAAAAAATGTTGCCGCTTTTGTTTAATGCTTTCTGGTCAACCTTTCCCTCTTTCAGACTTCACCGCGGCACATTGCTTTAGCCTCCTGGTTAATCATTTCACCCCTTTTAATCATTTTTGCAACTTTTGGTTAACCATTTCCCCCAGCTTCTGGTTAACCATTTCCCCTTTGGGACTTAGTCTCTGAGCATTCTTTTGGGATTCTGGTTAATCATTTGCCACTTTTTTAAAAATGTTGCCGCTTTTGTTTAATCGTTTCCCTGCTATGTGGTCAACCTTTTCCCCTTTCAGACTTCATCGCCGCGCATTGTTGTCGACTTCTGGTTAATCATTTTTCCCCTTTAAATCTTTTTTTGCCACTTTCGGTTAACCATTTCACCCAGCTTCTGGTTAACCATTTGCCCCATTATACTGAATTTTTCCGCTTTGGTTTAATCATTTCCCTGCTTTCTTGTCAACCTTTTCCCCTTTTGGACTTCGCCGCCGCACTTTGCTTTTGCCTTCTGGTTAAACATTTCTCCCCTTTTAATCCTTTTTCCCACTTTTGGTTCACCAGTTCACCCAGCTTCTGGTTAACCATTTCCCCTTTGGGACTTAAGTCTCTGAGCATTCTTTTGGGATTCTGGTTAACCATTTGCCACTTTTTTAAAAATGTTGCCGCTTTTGTTTAATGCTTTCCCTGCTTTCTGGTCAACCTTTTCCCCTTACGACTTCGCCGCCGCACTTTGCTTTCGCCTTCTGGTTAATCATTTCACCCCTTTTAATCCTTTTTCCCACTTTGGGTTGGACAGTTCACCCAGCTACTGGTTAACCATTTCCCCTTTGGGACTTAAGTCTCTGAGCATTCTTTTGTGATTCTGGTTCACCATTTGTCCCTTTTTAAAAGATATTGCTGCTTTTGATTAAACCTTTCCCTGCTTTGCGGTCGACCTATTCCTCTTTCAGACTTCATCGCCGCACCTTGTTTTCGACATCTGGTTCAACATTTCTCCCCTTTTAATCCTTTTTCCCACTTTTGGTTAAGCAGTTCACCCAGCTTCTGGTTCACCATTTGCCCCTTTTTACTGAATTTTTCTGCTTTTGTTTAATCATTTCCCTGCTTTGCGGTCGACCTATTCCTCTTTCAGACTTCATCGCCGCGCATTGTTTTCGACATCTGGTTCAACATTTCTCCCCTTTTAATCCTCTTTCCCACTTTTGGTTAAGCAGTTCACCCAACTTCTGGTTAACCATTTGCCCCTTCTTACTGAATTTTTCTGCTTTTGTTTAATCATTTCCCTGCTTTATGGTCAACCTTTTCCCCTTTAGGACTTCGCCGCCGCACTTTGCTTTCGCCTTCTGGTTAATCATTTCACAACATTTTAATCCTTTTTCCCACTTTTGGTTAAACAGTTCACCCAGCTTCTGGTTAACCATTTGCCCCTTTGGGACTTAAGTCTCTGAGCATTCTTTTGGGATTCTGGTTCACCATTTGTCCCTTTTTAAAAGATATTGCTGCTTCTGTTTAATCCTTTCCCTGCTTTGCGGTCAACCTTTTCCTCTTTCAGACTTCATCGCCGCGCATTGTTTTCGACATCTGGTTCAACATTTCTCCCCTTTTAATCCTCTTTCCCACTTTTGGTTAAGCAGTTCACCCAACTTCTGGTTCACCACTTGCCCCTTTTTACTGAATTTTTCTGCTTTTGTTTAATCATTTCCCTGCTTTCCGGTCAACCTTTCCCTCTTTCAGACTTAATCGCCGCACATTGTTGTCGACTTCTGGTTGATCAGTTCACCCCTTTTTTATCCTTTTTCCCACTTTGGGTTAAGCAGTTCACCCAGCTTCTGGTTAACCATTTGCCCCTTTGGCACTTAAGTCTCTGAGCATTCTTTTGGGATTCTGGTAAACCATTTGTCCCTTTTTAAAAAATGCTGCTGCTTTTGTTTAATGCTTGCCCTGCTTTGCGGTCGATCATTTCACCCCTTTTAATCCATTTTTGCCACTTTGGGTTAAACAGTTCACACAACTTCTGGTTCACCATTTCACATTTCGGAACTTTTATTCCCACCATTACTTTGGGCTTCTGGTTCATCATTTCACGCTGTTTTACAAATCTTTGCCGCTTCACTTTTAATCCACAAACCGGGGCTCGCTTTCGGGTGGGGGGGGGGGGGGTAGCGGGTTTGGGCCGGGCACTCCACATCCCGGTGTGCGACCGGGTTCGTTCTGGTACCGCTCGGTGCCCCTCGTCCTGCTCTTGCCGCGGAAGCAAACCAGACGACCGTCGGTCTCACGCCCGAGGGGAGAGGAGGCGGAAAGCGGTTTGCAGCCTTTCGCTGTACCTCCGGCGGGCAGCGCCGCACCTCCGAGTGCTCGGTACCGTTCGCTGCGCCTCGTCCGGCCGCACGCAGCGAGCCAAACCCGGAGGAAATCGGCCTGTGCCTTCTCGAGATATGGGCCTCCGGGTGGGACGGACAAACCGGGGCCCCGAGCTCGCTTTCGGCGGCCCGGCACTCGACTTCCCGGTGTCCGAACGTGATCCTTCCGGTACCCTTCGGTGCCCCTTGCCCGACTCCAGCTCCCGTGCTGAAGCGGAGTCGGTCGGCCTGACGGCCGCCGAGTTAGCCAGCGGAAAGCGGTGCGCAGCCTTTCGCTTGCAGCTCCGGCGGGCAGCGCCGCACCTCCGGCTGCTCAGTGCCGTCCGCTGCTCCCCTTCCGGCTGCACGCAGCGAACCATACCCGGAGGAAATCGGCCTCGGCCTTCCGGAGATATGGGCCTGCGAGTGGGACCAATAAATCGGTGCACATTTCCGGCTCGGTTTCCGGCCTCGGCACTATCAGTTCACGCCGTCCGACCGACGTCGTTCTGGCACGGTTCCGTTGCTCCTTGATCCGGTCCAGCCACGGTAATCAGCCGAAGATGGTGGGGGGGGGGGACACATTGCCCGCCGAGTTAGCCGGAGGAAATCGGCCTCGGACTTCCTCAGATATCAGCCTCCGGGTGGGACAGACAAACCGGGGACCCGAGCACGCTTTCGGCGGCCCGCTGGTCGACTTCCCGGTGTGCGACCGGGTTCGTTCCGGTACCGTTCGCTGCCCCTCGTCCTGCTCTAGCCGCGGAAACAAACCCGACGACCGTCGGTCTCACGCCCGCGGAGGGAGGTGGCGGAAAGTGGTTTGCAGCCTTTCGCTGTACCTCCGGCGGGCAGCGCCCGACCTCCGAGTGCTCGGTACCGTCCGCTGCGCCTGGTCCTGCCGCACACAACGAGCCATACCCGGTGGAAATCGGCCTGTGCCTTCCAGAGATATGGGCCTCCGGGTGGGACGGACAAACCGGGGCCCCGTGCTCGCTTTCGGCGGCCCGCTAGTCGACTTCCCGGTGTGCGACCGGGTTCGTTCCGGTACCGTTCGCTGCCCCTCGTCCTGCTCTAGCCGCGGAAACAAACCCGACGACCGTCGGTCTCACGCCCGCGGAGGGAGGCGGCGGAAAGTGGTTTGCAGCCTTTCGCTGTACCTCCGGCGGGCAGCGCCCGACCTCCGAGTGCTCGGTACCGTCCGCTGCGCCTGGTCCGGCCGCACACAACGAGCCATACCCGGTGGAAATCGGCCTGTGCCTTCCGGAGATATGGGCCTCCGGGTGGGACGGACAAACCGGGGCCCCGAGCTCGCTTTCGGCGGCCCGCTAGTCGACTTCCCGGTGTGCGAACGTCATCCTTCCGGTACTCAACCGTGCCCCTTGCCCCACTCTAGCTCCGGCGGTAAAGCGGAGTCGGTCGGTCTCACGGACGCCGAGTTAGCAGGCGGAAAGCGGTGCGCAGCCTTTCGCTGTCACTCCGGCGGGCAGCATCGCACCTCCCAGTGCTCGGTACCGTCCGCTGCGCCTGGTCCGGCCGCACACAACGAGCCATACCCGGAGGAAATCGGCCTGTGCCTTCCGGAGATATGGGCCTCCGGGTGGGACGGACAAACCGGGGCCCCGAGCGGTGGCACCCTGCTCGCTTTCAGCGGCCCGTCACTCGACTTCCCGGTATGCGAACGTGATCGTTCCGGTACCCTTCGGTGCCCCTTGCCCCACTCTAGCTCCGGTGCTAAAGCGGAGTCGGTCGGTCTCACGGACGCCGAGTTACCAGGCGGAAAGCGGTGCGCAGCCTTTCGCTGTCACTCCGGCGGGCAGCACCGCATCTCCGAGTGCTCGGTACCGTACGCTGCGCCGCCTCCTGCCGCACGCAACGAGCCATACCCGGAGGAAATCGGCCTCGGCGTTCCGGAGTTATCCGCCTCCGAGTGGGCCTGACCAAGCGGGGTGAACTGGAAATCATTAACCAACGTACTTCCAGGTTTTCACCCGCAGAGGGCAGCACTCTCTTCTCCGTTTTAAACTGGGCCGACCCGGCTCCGTTTCGAGACCCGGCACTCGACTTCCCGGTGTGCGACCGGGTTCGTTCCAGTACCGTTCGCTGCCCCTCGTCCTGCTCGAGCCGGGGAACCAAACCCGACGACCGTCGGTCTCACGCCCGCGGAGGGAGGCGGCGGAAAGTGGTTTGCAGCCTTTCGCTGTACCTCCGGCGGACAGCGCCCGACCTCCGAGTGCTCGGTACCGTCCGCTGCGCCTGGTCCGGCCGCACACAACGAGCCATACCCGGTGGAAATCGGCCTGTGCCTTCCGGAGATATGGGCCTCCGGGTGGGACGGACAAACCGGGGCACCGAGCTCGCTTTCAGCGGCCCGGCACTCGACTTCCCGGTGTGCGAACGTCATCCTTCCGGTACTCAACCGTGCCCCTTGCCCCACTCTAGCTCCGGCGGTAAAGCGAAGTCGGTCGGTCTCACGGACGCCGAGTTAGCAGGCGGAAAGCGGTGCGCAGCCTTTCGCTGTCACTCCGGCGGGCTGCACCGCATCTCCGAGTGCTCGGTACCGTACGCTGCGCCGCCTCCTGCCGCACGCAACGAGCCATACCCGGAGGAAATCGGCCTCGGCGTTCCGGAGTTATCCGCCTCCGAGTGGGCCTGACCAAGCGGGGTGAACTGGAAATCATTAACCAACGTACTTCCAGGTTTTCACCCGCAGAGGGCAGCACTCTATTCTCCGTTTTAAATTGGGCCGACCCGGCTCCGTTTCGAGACCCGGCACTCGACTTCCCGGTGTGCGAACGTGATCGTTCCGGTACCCAACCGTGCCCCTTGCCCCACTCTAGCTCCGGCGGTAAAGCGAAGTCGGTCGGTCTCACGGACGCCGAGTTAGCAGGCGGAAAGCGGTGCGCAGCCTTTCGCTGTCACTCCGGCAGGCAGCATCGCACCTCCCAGTGCTCGGTACCGTACGCTGCGCCGCCTCCTGCCGCACGCAACGAGCCATACCCGGAGGAAATCGGCCTCGGCCTTCCTGAGATATCAGCCTCCGAGTGGGCCCGACGAGTCGGTGGCACCCTGCTCGC
>NW_027139615.1:0-7500 GCF_035084215.1 Heptranchias perlo | reverse complement strand
TTTATATTATTATAATATAATATAATGTGTATATGTTTTCGAAAAGCATCCACCAGCAATCCATGGTGAGCCTCTCTCTGCTGGCAAGCTCCTCCTGCCTGAGCCCGACGCTGTCGAGGCTCAACACGATTTCAGACTGACAAAGAGTTCGAAAATTGCCGCCTGATGTAGCTTTAAATGCTGACAGGTGACTTCCGAGTGCTCTTGTAAAGGTCTCCGCTTTGAAATTGAGAGCCTTTTGCCAAGTGTCACTTTTTCAGGCACTCTTAAAGTGCACCTGGGCTGTCAGAGAAAGCTCTGAAAATCGTGTTCTCGAAAATCTCCGGGTACCCGACCAATCCCTAGGTGCCCGAATGACAAGTGTCAATTCGGCAGGACGGCCTCCCACCTCCGGCCGCAGATGCGTCACTAAATCCCCGCAACGGGGGCTTTCTCATTTCGGCATAGGGGCTTCCGCGGCCAACTCATTAACCTGTGCTCGGACTTTTTGTGCCACAAGTGCAAGGGACCGTTTGCCGGCAGCTACTCGCACCCCCCCGCCCAGGGGGGGAATCCTCTGACCGGAGATCCGAAACGCCGGCCGAATCCATCCCCGTCGGACTTCCGAAGGGGTTCCCTCGACCGACTGACTTCCGAACTCCTTTCTGGGCTTAAACGGGTGGAATTCGGACCCTCTCGCAAGGGAGCCGAAGCCCGCCAGCCCCGGGAGGCCTCGGGGCCGCCGTTTTCAAGCCCGACCAAAAAACCCGAAAAATGGGGAAAAATGGGAAAAATTCCCACTCCCAAAAGGCTTAAAAGTCGGTTGGGCGGCAGCCCGGGTCGGTCTCTGCAGACCTGGAGGCGCTAGACACAAGTCTGGTAAACAGGCTAAGTCTCGACATGCCACCTCTTACTATCCTGCAGGTACCCCGCCAATCCCCCCGGAACCGGCTGGCAATTGGCGAATCAGCGGGACGAATTTGAATTCGTGACCGACTCTCTGACACCGAATCGCCGCAAACGCGTTTCGATTTTTCGGCTTCGGTACCTCCCATCAGACTTTGACTGGCCATATCTCCGGACTCACGTGTCGCAGCCGGGACCTTCAGGTACCGTTCGACGCGTCTAACCCTGCCCCGTCGAATGGCGCCCCTCGCGGTGTGGTCCGATTTCCGCATTTTGGTCAGATTTGCCTCCAAATTTTTCAGATTGAGTTGACGAATGCCCCCTACGGGGTAACCTCTTGCCCTTTCGGACATGGTCCCTGTGACTTAATTTCCGCCTTTTGCTCAATCGTTTCCCCATTTATAATTAATTTTAAAAATCGGGTTACTCAGTTCTGGTTTACCAGTTCCCTCTTCGGACTTAGTTTTTGGTTAATCATTTCCGGTTCACCAGTTCCCGTTTTGGACTTAGTCTCTGCGGGCCGTTTCTCATCTTTTGGTTCATCAGTTCCCCTCTTTTAATAATTTTTTGGCTGCTTTCGTTTGATCATTTCCCTGCCTTCTGGGTGACTTTTGCCCCTTAGGACTTCATCGCCGCACATTATTTTCGACTTCTGGTTGATCATTTCACCCCTTTTAATCATTTTTGCAACTTTTGGTTAACCATTTCACCCAGCTTCTGGTTAACCATTTCCCCTTTGGGACTTAGTCTCTGAGCATTCTTTTGGGATTCTGGTTAATCATTTGCCAATTTTTAAAAAATGTTGCCGCTTTTGTTTAATGCTTTCTGGTCAACCTTTCCCTCTTTCAGACTTCACCGCGGCACATTGCTTTAGCCTCCTGGTTAATCATTTCACCCCTTTTAATCATTTTTGCAACTTTTGGTTAACCATTTCCCCCAGCTTCTGGTTAACCATTTCCCCTTTGGGACTTGGTCTCTGAGCATTCTTTTGGGATTCTGGTTAATCATTTGCCAATTTTTTAAAAATGTTGCCACTTTTGTTTAATGCTTTCTGGTCAACCTTTCCCTCTTTCAGACTTCACCGCGGCACATTGCTTCAGCCTCCTGGTTAATCATTTCACCCCTTTTAATCATTTTTGCAACTTTTGGTTAACCATTTCCCCCAGCTTCTGGTTAACCATTTCCCCTTTGGGACTTAGTCTCTGAGCATTCTTTTGGGATTCTGGTTAATCATTTGCCAATTTTTAAAAAATGTTGCCACTTTTGTTTAATGCTTTCTGGTCAACCTTTCCCTCTTTCAGACTTCACCGCGGCACATTGCTCCAGCCTCCTGGTTAATCATTTCACCCCTTTTAATCATTTTTGCAACTTTTGGTTAACCATTTCCCCCAGCTTCTGGTTAACCATTTCCCCTTTGGGACTTAGTCTCTGAGCATTCTTTTGGGATTCTGGTTAATCATTTGCCAATTTTTTAAAAATGTTGCCACTTTTGTTTAATGCTTTCTGGTCAACCTTTCCCTCTTTCAGACTTCACCGCGGCACATTGCTTTAGCCTCCTGGTTAATCATTTCACCCCTTTTAATCATTTTTGCAACTTTTGGTTAACCATTTCCCCCAGCTTCTGGTTAACCATTTCCCCTTTGGGACTTAGTCTCTGAGCATTCTTTTGGGATTCTGGTTAATCATTTGCCAATTTTTAAAAAATGTTGCCACTTTTGTTTAATGCTTTCTGGTCAACCTTTCCCTCTTTCAGACTTCACCGCGGCACATTGCTTCAGCCTCCTGGTTAATCATTTCACCCCTTTTAATCATTTTTGCAACTTTTGGTTAACCATTTCCCCCAGCTTCTGGTTAACCATTTCCCCTTTGGGACTTAGTCTCTGAGCATTCTTTTGGGATTCTGGTTAATCATTTGCCAATTTTTAAAAAATGTTGCCGCTTTTGTTTAATGCTTTCTGGTCAACCTTTCCCTCTTTCAGACTTCACCGCGGCACATTGCTTTAGCCTCCTGGTTAATCATTTCACCCCTTTTAATCATTTTTGCAACTTTTGGTTAACCATTTCCCCCAGCTTCTGGTTAACCATTTCCCCTTTGGGACTTGGTCTCTGAGCATTCTTTTGGGATTCTGGTTAATCATTTGCCAATTTTTTAAAAATGTTGCCACTTTTGTTTAATGCTTTCTGGTCAACCTTTCCCTCTTTCAGACTTCACCGCGGCACATTGCTTCAGCCTCCTGGTTAATCATTTCACCCCTTTTAATCATTTTTGCAACTTTTGGTTAACCATTTCCCCCAGCTTCTGGTTAACCATTTCCCCTTTGGGACTTAGTCTCTGAGCATTCTTTTGGGATTCTGGTTAATCATTTGCCAATTTTTAAAAAATGTTGCCACTTTTGTTTAATGCTTTCTGGTCAACCTTTCCCTCTTTCAGACTTCACCGCGGCACATTGCTCCAGCCTCCTGGTTAATCATTTCACCCCTTTTAATCATTTTTGCAACTTTTGGTTAACCATTTCCCCCAGCTTCTGGTTAACCATTTCCCCTTTGGGACTTAGTCTCTGAGCATTCTTTTGGGATTCTGGTTAATCATTTGCCAATTTTTTAAAAATGTTGCCACTTTTGTTTAATGCTTTCTGGTCAACCTTTCCCTCTTTCAGACTTCACCGCGGCACATTGCTTTAGCCTCCTGGTTAATCATTTCACCCCTTTTAATCATTTTTGCAACTTTTGGTTAACCATTTCCCCCAGCTTCTGGTTAACCATTTCCCCTTTGGGACTTAGTCTCTGAGCATTCTTTTGGGATTCTGGTTAATCATTTGCCAATTTTTAAAAAATGTTGCCACTTTTGTTTAATGCTTTCTGGTCAACCTTTGCCTCTTTCAGACTTCCCCGCGGCACATTGCTTCAGCCTCCTGGTTAATCATTTCACCCCTTTTAATCATTTTTGCAACTTTTGGTTAACCATTTCCCCCAGCTTCTGGTTAACCATTTCCCCTTTGGGACTTAGTCTCTGAGCATTCTTTTGGAATTCTGGTTAATCATTTGCCAATTTTTAAAAAATGTTGCCGCTTTTGTTTAATGCTTTCTGGTCAACCTTTCCCTCTTTCAGACTTCACCGCGGCACATTGCTTTAGCCTCCTGGTTAATCATTTCACCCCTTTTAATCATTTTTGCAACTTTTGGTTAACCATTTCCCCCAGCTTCTGGTTAACCATTTCCCCTTTGGGACTTAGTCTCTGAGCATTCTTTTGGGATTCTGGTTAATCATTTGCCACTTTTTAAAAAATGTTGCCGCTTTTGTTTAATGCTTTCTGGTCAACCTTTCCCTCTTTCAGACTTCACCGCGGCACATTGCTTTAGCCTCCTGGTTAATCATTTCACCCCTTTTAATCATTTTTGCAACTTTTGGTTAACCATTTCCCCCAGCTTCTGGTTAACCATTTCCCCTTTGGGACTCAGTCTCTGAGCATTCTTTTGGGATTCTGGTTAATCATTTGCCACTTTTTTAAAAATGTTGCCGCTTTTGTTTAATGCTTTCTGGTCAACCTTTCCCTCTTTCAGACTTCACCGCGGCACATTGCTTTAGCCTCCTGGTTAATCATTTCACCCCTTTTAATCATTTTTGCAACTTTTGGTTAACCATTTCCCCCAGCTTCTGGTTAACCATTTCCCCTTTGGGACTTAGTCTCTGAGCATTCTTTTGGGATTCTGGTTAATCATTTGCCAATTTTTAAAAAATGTTGCCGCTTTTGTTTAATGCTTTCTGGTCAACCTTTCCCTCTTTCAGACTTCACCGCGGCACATTGCTTTAGCCTCCTGGTTAATCATTTCACCCCTTTTAATCATTTTTGCAACTTTTGGTTAACCATTTCCCCCAGCTTCTGGTTAACCATTTCCCCTTTGGGACTTAGTCTCTGAGCATTCTTTTGGGATTCTGGTTAATCATTTGCCAATTTTTAAAAAATGTTGCCGCTTTTGTTTAATGCTTTCCCTGCTTTGTGGTCAAACTTTTCCCCTTTAGGACTTCATCGCCGCACATTATTTTCGAATTCTGGTTAATCATTTCACCCCTTTTAATCATTTTTGCAACTTTTGGTTAACCATTTCCCCCAGCTTCTGGTTAACCATTTCCCCTATGGGACTTAGTCTCTGAGCATTCTTTTGGGATTCTGGTTAATCATTTGCCAATTTTTAAAAAATGTTGCCGCTTTTGTTTAATGCTTTCTGGTCAACCTTTCCCTCTTTCAGACTTCACCGCGGCACATTGCTTTAGCCTCCTGGTTAATCATTTCACCCCTTTTAATCATTTTTGCAACTTTTGGTTAACCATTTCCCCCAGCTTCTGGTTAACCATTTCCCCTTTGGGACTTAGTCTCTGAGCATTCTTTTGGGATTCTGGTTAATCATTTGCCACTTTTTTAAAAATGTTGCCGCTTTTGTTTAATCGTTTCCCTGCTATGTGGTCAACCTTTTCCCCTTTCAGACTTCATCGCCGCGCATTGTTGTCGACTTCTGGTTAATCATTTTTCCCCTTTAAATCTTTTTTTGCCACTTTCGGTTAACCATTTCACCCAGCTTCTGGTTAACCATTTGCCCCATTATACTGAATTTTTCCGCTTTGGTTTAATCATTTCCCTGCTTTCTTGTCAACCTTTTCCCCTTTTGGACTTCGCCGCCGCACTTTGCTTTTGCCTTCTGGTTAAACATTTCTCCCCTTTTAATCCTTTTTCCCACTTTTGGTTCACCAGTTCACCCAGCTTCTGGTTAACCATTTCCCCTTTGGGACTTAAGTCTCTGAGCATTCTTTTGGGATTCTGGTTAACCATTTGCCACTTTTTTAAAAATGTTGCCGCTTTTGTTTAATGCTTTCCCTGCTTTCTGGTCAACCTTTTCCCCTTACGACTTCGCCGCCGCACTTTGCTTTCGCCTTCTGGTTAATCATTTCACCCCTTTTAATCCTTTTTCCCACTTTGGGTTGGACAGTTCACCCAGCTACTGGTTAACCATTTCCCCTTTGGGACTTAAGTCTCTGAGCATTCTTTTGTGATTCTGGTTCACCATTTGTCCCTTTTTAAAAGATATTGCTGCTTTTGATTAAACCTTTCCCTGCTTTGCGGTCGACCTATTCCTCTTTCAGACTTCATCGCCGCACCTTGTTTTCGACATCTGGTTCAACATTTCTCCCCTTTTAATCCTTTTTCCCACTTTTGGTTAAGCAGTTCACCCAGCTTCTGGTTCACCATTTGCCCCTTTTTACTGAATTTTTCTGCTTTTGTTTAATCATTTCCCTGCTTTGCGGTCGACCTATTCCTCTTTCAGACTTCATCGCCGCGCATTGTTTTCGACATCTGGTTCAACATTTCTCCCCTTTTAATCCTCTTTCCCACTTTTGGTTAAGCAGTTCACCCAACTTCTGGTTAACCATTTGCCCCTTCTTACTGAATTTTTCTGCTTTTGTTTAATCATTTCCCTGCTTTATGGTCAACCTTTTCCCCTTTAGGACTTCGCCGCCGCACTTTGCTTTCGCCTTCTGGTTAATCATTTCACAACATTTTAATCCTTTTTCCCACTTTTGGTTAAACAGTTCACCCAGCTTCTGGTTAACCATTTGCCCCTTTGGGACTTAAGTCTCTGAGCATTCTTTTGGGATTCTGGTTCACCATTTGTCCCTTTTTAAAAGATATTGCTGCTTCTGTTTAATCCTTTCCCTGCTTTGCGGTCAACCTTTTCCTCTTTCAGACTTCATCGCCGCGCATTGTTTTCGACATCTGGTTCAACATTTCTCCCCTTTTAATCCTCTTTCCCACTTTTGGTTAAGCAGTTCACCCAACTTCTGGTTCACCACTTGCCCCTTTTTACTGAATTTTTCTGCTTTTGTTTAATCATTTCCCTGCTTTCCGGTCAACCTTTCCCTCTTTCAGACTTAATCGCCGCACATTGTTGTCGACTTCTGGTTGATCAGTTCACCCCTTTTTTATCCTTTTTCCCACTTTGGGTTAAGCAGTTCACCCAGCTTCTGGTTAACCATTTGCCCCTTTGGCACTTAAGTCTCTGAGCATTCTTTTGGGATTCTGGTAAACCATTTGTCCCTTTTTAAAAAATGCTGCTGCTTTTGTTTAATGCTTGCCCTGCTTTGCGGTCGATCATTTCACCCCTTTTAATCCATTTTTGCCACTTTGGGTTAAACAGTTCACACAACTTCTGGTTCACCATTTCACATTTCGGAACTTTTATTCCCACCATTACTTTGGGCTTCTGGTTCATCATTTCACGCTGTTTTACAAATCTTTGCCGCTTCACTTTTAATCCACAAACCGTGGCTCGCTTTCGGGTGGGGGGGGGGGTAGCGGGTTTGGGCCGGGCACTCGACATCCCGGTGTGCGACCGGGTTCGTTCTGGTACCGCTCGGTGCCCCTCGTCCTGCTCTTGCCGCGGAAGCAAACCAGACGACCGTCGGTCTCACGCCCGAGGGGAGAGGAGGCGGAAAGCGGTTTGCAGCCTTTCGCTGTACCTCCGGCGGGCAGCGCCGCACCTCCGAGTGCTCGGTACCGTTCGCTGCACCTCGTCCGGCCGCACGCAGCGAGCCAAACCCGGAGGAAATCGGCCTGTGCCTTC
>NW_027139614.1:55000-135993 GCF_035084215.1 Heptranchias perlo | reverse complement strand
TCCCCCTCCCTGGTCAATCTCTCCCCCCTCCCTGTTCAATCTCTCCCCCCCTCCCTCCCTCCCCCTCCCTCCCTCCCCCTCTCCCTCCCCCCCTCTCACCCCCCACTCACTCCCCCCCTCCCTCCCCCACCACTCCCTGTTCAATCTCTCCCCCCCCTCCCCCCTCCCTGTTCAATCTCTCCCCCCCCTCCCCCCTCCCTGTTCAATCTCTTCCCCCCCCTCCCTGTTCAATCTCTCCCCCCCCTCCCTGTTCAATCTCTCCCCCCTCTCCTGTCAATCTCTCCCCCCCCCCCGCCTCCCTGTTCAATCTCTCCCCCACCTCCCTGTTCAATCTGGCCCCCCCACTCCCTGTTCAATCTCTCCCCCCCCCCCTCCCTCCCTGTTCAATCTCTCCCCCCCCCCTCCCTGTTCAATCTCTCCACCCCCCCTCCCTGTTCAATCTCTCCCCACCCTCCCTGTTCAATCTCTCCCCCCCTCCCTGTTCAATCTCTTCCCCCTCCTCCCTGTTCAATCTCTCCCACCCCTCCCTGTTCAATCTCTCCCCCCCTCCCTGTTCAATCTCTCCCCCCTCCCTGTTCAATCTCTCTCCCCCCCCTCCCTGTTCAATCTCTCTCCCCGCCTCCCACCTCCCCCCTCCCCCTCCCTGTTCAATCTCTCTCCCCACCTCCCCCTCCCCCCACCCCCCTCCCCCTCCCTGTTCAATCTCTCTCCCCCCTCTCTCCCTGTTCAATCTCTCTCCCCCCCTCCCTGTTCAATTTCTCTCCCCCCCTCCCTGTTCAATCTCTCTCCCCCCTCCTCCCTGTTCAATCTCTCTCTCCCCCCCACTCCCTGTTCAATCTCTCTCCCCCCCTCCCTCCCTGTTCAATCTCTCTCCCCCCACTCCCTGTTCAATCTCTCTCCCCCCCTCCCTGCTCAATCTCTCTCCCCCCACTCCCTGTTCAATCTCTCTCCCCCCCTCCTCCCTGTTCAATCTCTCTCCCCCCCTCCCTCCCTGTTCAATCTCTCTCCCCCCTCCCTCCCTGTTCAATCTCTCTCCCCCCCTCCCTCCCTGTTCAATCTCTCTCCCCCCCTCCCTGTTCAATCTCTCTCCCCCCCTCCCTGTTCAATCTCTCTCCCCCCCTCCTCCCTGTTCAATCTCTCTCTCCCCCCCACTCCCTGTTCAATCTCTCTCCCCCCCCTCCCTGTTCAATCTCTTCCCCCCCCCCTCCCTGTTCAATCTCTTCCCCCCCCCTCCCTGTTCAATCTCTTCCCCCCCCCTCCCTGTTCAATCTCTCCACCCCCCTCCCTGTTCAATCTCTCCCTCCCTCCCTCCCTCCCCGCCCTCCCTCCCGCCCTCCCTCCCCCCCTCTCTCCCCCCTCTCTCCCCCCTCTCTCCCCCCTCCCTACCCCCCCCTCCCTGTTCAATCTCTCTCCCCCCCTCCCTGTTCAATCTCTCCCCCCCCCTCCCTGTTCAATCTCCCCCCCCCCGCTCCCTGTTCAATCTCTCCCCCCCTCCCTCCCTGTTCAATCTCTCCCCCCCCCACTCCCTGTTCAATCTCTCCCCCCCCCTCCCTGTTCAATCTCTCCCCCCCCTCCCTGTTCAATCTCTCCCCCCCCCCTCCCTGTTCAATCTCTCCCCCTCCTCCCTGTTCAATCTCTCCACCCCCTCCCTGTTCAATCTCTCCACCCCCTCCCTGTTCAATCTCTCCCCCCCTCCCTGTTCAATCTCTCCCCCCCTCCCTGTTCAATCTCTCCCCCTCCTCCCTGTTCAATCTCTCCACCCCCTCCCTGTTCAATCTCTCCCCCCTCTCCCTGTTCAATCTCTCCCCCCTCTCCCTGTTCAATCTCTCCCCCCTCTCCCTGTTCAATCTCTCCCCCCTCTCCCTGTTCAATCTCTCCCCCCTCTCCCTGTTCAATCTCTCCCCCCTCTCCCTGTTCAATCTCTCCCCCCCCTCCCTGTTCAATCTCTCCCCCCTCTCCCTGTTCAATCTCTCCCCCCTCTCCCTGTTCAATCTCTCCCCCCTCTCCCTGTTCAATCTCTCCCCCCCTCCCTGTTCAATCTCTCCCCCCCCTCCCTGTTCAATCTCTCCCCCCCCCTCCCTGTTCAATCTCTCCCCCCCCCTCCCTGTTCAATCACTCCTCCCCCTCCCTGTTCAATCACTCCTCCCCCTCCCTGTTCAATCTCTCCCCCCCTCCCTGTTCAATCTCCCCCCCCCCTCCCTGTTCAATCTCTCCCCCCCCCCTCCCTGTTCAATCTCTCCCCCCCACACCCTGTTCAATCTCTCCCCCCCTCCCTGTTCAATCTCTCCCCCCCCTCCCTGTTCAATCTCTCCCCCCACACCCTGTTCAATCTCTCCCCCCCTCCCTGTTCAATCTCTCCCCCCCTCCCTGTTCAATCTCTCCCCCCCTCCCTGTTCAATCTCTCCCCCCCCTCCCTGTTCAATCACTCCTCCTCCTCCCTGTTCAATCTCTCCCCCCTCCCTGTTCAATCTCCCCCCCCCCCTCCCTGTTCAATCTCTCCCCCCCCCCTCCCTGTTCAATCTCTCCCCCCCCACACCCTGTTCAATCTCTCCCCCACACCCTGTTCAATCTCTCCCCCCCTCCCTGTTCAATCTCTCCCCCCCTCCCTGTTCAATCTCTCCCCCCCCTCCCTGTTCAATCTCTCCCCCCCCTCCCTGTTCAATCTCTCCCCCCCTCCCCCCTCCCCCTCCCTGTTCAATCTCTCCCCCCCTCCCCCCTCCCTCTCCCTGTTCAATCTCTCCCCCCCCCCTCTCCCTGTTCAATCTCTCCCCCCCCCCCCTGTTCAATCTCTCCCCCCCGTCCCTGTTCAATCTCTCCCCCCCTCCCCCCCTCCCCCCTCCCTGTTCAATCTCTCCCCACCCCCCTCCCTGTTCAATCTCTCCCCACCCTCCCTGTTCAATCTCTCCCCCCCCTCCCTGTTCAATCTCTCCCCCCCTCCCTGTTCAATCTCTTCCCCCTCCTCCCTGTTCAATCTCTCCCACCCCCTCCCTGTTCAATCTCTCCCCCCCCCTCCCTGTTCAATCTCTTAATGTCGTTAAGTCCGAAACTAGGGTCTCAAATTTAAACAAAACCAATTACGTAGTTATGAGGGGTGAGTTGGCTAAGGTAGTTTGGGAAATGAGATTAAAAATATGATAATAGATAAGCAATGGCGAACATTTAAAGAAATAATTAAGATTTCCTCAACAAAATTACATTCCCTTGAGGATTAAAAGCTCCACCGGAAAAGTGGTCCAACCTTGGTTAACTGGAGAAATTAATGATAGTATTCGGTTAAAAGAGGCTTATAATGTTGCCAAAAAGAATAGTAAGCCTGAGGATTAGGAGAGTTTGAGAAATCAGCAAAGGATGACCAAGAAATTGATAACATGGGAAAAAATAGAATGAGCGTAAACCAGAAAGAAATATAAGAATGGATTGTAAGAGTTTCTACAAGTATGTATAAAGGAAGAGATTAGCGAAAGTAAACATGGGTCCCTTGGAGACAGAAACAGGAGAATTTATAATGGAGAATAAGGAAATGGCAGAGACGTTAAACAAATATTTTGTATCTGTCGTCACAGTAGAAGACACAAAAAGAATACCAGAAGTATTGGGGAACCAAGGTTCCAATGAGAGTGAGGAACCTAAAGCAATTAAGATTGGTAAAGAAACAGTACTGGAGAAATTAATGGGACTAAAAGCCGACAAATTCATTGGCCCTGATGGCCGACATCCTAGGGTTTTAGAAGAGGTGGCTGCAGAGAAAGTGGACGCACTGGTTTTATCTTCCAGAGTTCCCATGATTCTAGAAAGGTCCCCATGGATTGGAAGGTACCAAATGTAACCCCGTTATTCAAGAAAGAGGGAGAGAGAAAATAGGGAACTACAGGCCCTTTAGCCTGACAATAGTAGCAGGGAAAATGCTCGAATCTATTACTAGGGAGGTGGTAACAGGGCACTTAGAAAATCATAATATGATTAGACACATGCAACTCGCTTTTATGAAAGGGAAATCGTGTTTTGACAACTCTAAGAGGTTTTGAGGGTGTAGATAGCAGGGTAGATAAGGGAGAACCAGTGGATGTAGAATATTTGGATTTTCAAAAGGCATTCGATAAGGTGCCACACAAAAGTTTGTTAAACAAGATTAGGGCTCATGGGATTGTGGGTAATATATTAGCCTGGATTGGGGATTGGTTGACGGACAGAAAACAGAAAGTCGGAATAAACAGGTTATTTTGGGGTTGGCAGGTTGTAACTAGTGGGGTGCCGTGAAGATCAGTGCTTGGGCCTCAGATATTTACAATCTATATTAATGACTGAGATGAGGGGACCGAGTGTAACGTATCCAAGTTTGCTGATGAGACAAAACTAGGTGGGAAAGTAAGCTGTGAGGAGGACGCAAAGAGGATGCAAAGTGATACAGACAGGTTAAGTGAGTGGGCTAGAAGTTGGCAAATGAAGTATAAAGTGGGGAAATGTGAGGTTATTCACTTTGGTCGGAAGAATAGAAAACAGAATATCTTTTAAACGGTGAGAGACTACGAAATGTTGGTATTCAGAGGGATTTGTGTGCCCTTGTACACGGATCACAGAAAGTTAACATGCAGGTGCAACAAGCAATTAGGAAAGCAAATGGTGTGTTGGCCTTTATTGCGAGGTGGTTGGAGTACAAGGATAAGGAAGTCTTGCTGTAATTATATAGAGCTTTGGTGAGACCGCATCTGGAGTACTGTGTACAGTTTTGATCTCCTTACCTGCAGAACGATACACTTGCCTTAGAGTGGGTGCAACAAAAGTTCACTAGATTGATTCCTGGGACAAGAGTGTTGTCCTGTGAGGAGAGATTGAGCAGAATGGGCCTATATTCTCTGGAGTTTACAATAATGAGGTGATCTCATTGAAATATATAAAATTTTTAGAGGGCTTGACAGTGTAGATGCTGGGATGTTGTTTCCCCGAGCTGGAGAGTCCAGAACTAATGGTTATAATCTCAAGATAAGGGACCGGCCATTTAGTACAGAGATGAGGAATAATTTCTTCACTGAGAGGGTTGTGAACCATTGGAATTCTCCACCCCAGAGGGCTGTGGATGCTGAGCCATTGAATAGATTCAAAACTGAGATGGATTGATTTTTGGACACGAAGGAACTCAAGGGATATGGGGATAGGTCGGGAAAGTGGAGTTGAGGTCGAAGATCAGCGATGACGTTATCAAATGGCGGAGCAGGCTCGAGGGACTGAATGGCCAACTCTTGCTCCTTTCGCTGATGTTGGTCCGCTGGAAAAGCCGAACTTGCCAGCTGTTTTAAAACTTTTAGCCTGAACAGGGACTTGAACCCTGGACCCTCAGATAACGACCTGTTTTAAAAGTCTGATGCTCTACCGACTGAGCTATCCAGGCTCGCTGTTGGATTAGTTTCCATCATACAGATTCATGGTGGGACTCTGAATTATCCCCGTCGATGTCGAATTCGGGGGCGTATCACTTTTATACAATTTTCAGCAACGTGTTGAGGAGAATCCTTGTTTCTGTTGAACATGATGTTAGAAACATGGACAGTGAAATCGTGAGTTTACAATTCTTCTTGTTTGTACAAAATGTTTTGTCATTCGTTCGCAGCAATTAAAAAAACCCACTTTACCCAATGGTTCAAAAGCTGAACTTGTTCCACACGGGAGCTGGAAAAGGCCTCTCGACATTTCAGCCGATCAACAATTGAAAGCTGAATAATTTCACCCGTTACACCGTGACACCAGGCAGCAGATTTGCCTCCCGAATTTTCCCTACACGACACTTCAAACCGATGAATCTCTGCTTCACGGAAAGAAGAATTGTGTGTTTGGTTCTTTAGATTTAAAGATGTCGTGCCGGCCGCTTTACCATTTCAGCTCTCGCCAATCGCCCCCTCTCCCTCCTATAAACAAATAAACTCTCACCTGCTATTGCAAGACGGGAGGCCAGAGGAGCCTCAGTGCCCACATGGGGACATGAAGAAGTCGATGTGTTATGGAACCGGTTGTACCTTGAACTCCAGTCAAAATGTTTAGAAGGTTCAACTACTTTAGATGGCGCTGGAGCTCACAACCCCAGCATTTCTCGAGTGTATAATTATTGTAGAAATAACGCGCGCTGACCGATTGCTCCACTGGAGCCGCGCACGGTCTGTGTCCCCAGTGCTCCCATCAAACAGCTTCATCCTCGGTCTCTCAATTATCACTTCCTGATCTTTCCCACACAGAAGCCTCCAACCAAGAGGCGATTCGTTAAACATCCGCAGTGGCCTTTAAAAGCCGTGGAATCTGAAACAAAACCCCAGACGATAAGAACTTTTAATGATATTATTATTATTAACTTAAGGACAATTATTTTCATGCTACTTTGAGGATTTGGGGAAATTGGGAGCTGAAATTATGAAACTCTCTCTGGGCTGTCGGTGATTGGAGAGATGGGCGTTATTTCATTTGAAAACCGAGAATATGAACTTCCTGATGGAGAAGTGTGAGAGAAGATTGTGGTTAGTGGCAGTTACCGGGGAGATCGAGAGGAGAGGGAGAAAAGTCAAAGTCACAGCTGTGACAGCCCAAGTGCTCCGCTTATCTGTAATATTTAGACAGTAATGTAAAATACAGGACAAACCGATTTGGTATCGGTTATCAAAAATACTAAAAGTCCCGGGTTCAAAGGCGGATTTGTGAAGAGGGAACGGTTTTAACCGCCAGACCGAAATCACTCCCCATGAATCTGAAGCGTCTTGGGGAAAACGGCAGTGCGAACTGTTCTGTTCGTGTCATGACTTGAAAGACCCTCCAATTACCGACAGTATCTTTGAACGAGTTGTGCAGTAAAACCGCGATTGAAGCCGCTTTACATTCGTCAAACGTGTTGGTGACGATATTGGGGGTGATCAGGGTCGATTTCAATTATTTGAAATCTCTCCATGTGACCCGAAGATTGACGGCAGAATCGAGTTTTTCCTGTCAGTCCTGAATTGAAGGGAAAAGCGCAACAAGCAGGTCGGAGAAATGAAGAGCAGAAAATGTGGATGAAACTTGCACGAGTGAAAATCCCTGTATGTTGGAAGACTCAGTCCCCAGTGGTGGAGAGGATTGGGATTTCAAGCTGTCTCACAGCTCACACACACACCATTGGCTCATTTAATCACCTTCAACAACTCGAATACATCATCACTTAATCTTCTATACACAAGGAAATACAAACCTTTTCTCTGTAACTTGTCCGCATAATTTAACCATTTTAGCCCCGGTATAATTCTGGTGAATCTGCGCTGCACCCCCTCCAAGGCCAATATATCCTCCCTGAGATGTGGGGCCTAGAACTGAATGCAGGACTCGAAATGTGGTCTCAGCAGAGTTTATATAACTGGAACAGAACTTCCACCCCTTTGAATTCCAGCTCCCTTAAGATAAAGGCTAAAGTTCCATTGGCCTTTTGAATTATTTTTTGTAACTGTCCACTGACATTCAGTGATTTCTGTACTTGGACCTGTAAACATCTTTTCTCCTCCACAGTTCCCAGCTTCTCACCAGTTAGAACATATTCTGATCTATCTTGCTCAGGTCCAAAGTTCACACTTCCCCATATTGAAAGTTTGAACAGACTGGGGCTCTTTACCATAGGAAAGAGAAGACTGAGGGGTGACCTGATGTGGGACTTTAAGATTATGCAAGGGTTTGATAGGTCAGATGTAGATAAGGTGTTTGCAATTTTGGCGGTGAGGACTCCAAAACCTTTTGTTATATTCGTTCGTGGGATGTGGGCGTCGCTGGCGAGGCCGGCATTTATTGCCCATCCTTAATTGCACTTGAGAAGGTGGTGGTGAGCCGCCTTCTTGAACTGCTGCAGTCCATGTGGTGAAGGTTATCCCACAGTGCTGTTAGGTAGGGAGTTCCAGGATTTTGACCCAGCGACGATGAAGGAACGGCGATATATTTCCAAGTCGGGATGGTGTGTGACTTGGAGGGGAACGTGCAGGTGGTGTTGTTCCCATGTGTCTGCTGCTCTTGTCCTTCTCGGTGGTAGAAGTCGCGGGTTTGGGAGGTGCTGTCGAAGAAGCCTTGGCGAGTTGCTGCAGTGCATCCTGTGGATGGTACACACACTGTGCACCGGAGGTGAAGGGAGTGCATCTTTAGGGTGGTGAACGGGATGCCAATAAAGCGGGCTGCTTCTTCCCTGATGGTGTCGAGCTTCTTGAGTGTTGTTGGAACTGCACTCATCAAGGCAGGTGGGGAATATTCCATCACACTCCTGACTTGTGCCTTGTAGATGGTGGAAAGGCTTTGGGGAGTCAGGAGGTGAGTCACTCGCCGCAGAATACCCAGCCTCTGACCTGCTCTCGTAGCCACAGTATTTATATGGCTGGTCCAGTTAAGTTTCTGGTCAATGGTGACCCCCAGTATGTTCATGGTGCGGGATTCAGCGATGGTAATGCCGTTGAATGTCAAGAGGAAGTGGTTAGACTCTCTCTTGTTGGAGATGGTCATTGCCTGGCACTTATCTGGCGCGAATGTTACTTGCCACTTATGAGCCCAAGCCTGGATGTTGTCCAGGTCTTGCTGCATGCGGGCTCGGACTGCTTCATTATCTGAGGGGTTGCGAATGGAACTGAACACTGTGCAATCATCAGCGAACATCCCCATTTCTGACCTTATGATGGAGGGAAGGTCATTGATGAAGCAGCTGAAGATAGTTGGGCCTAGGACACTGCCCTGAGGAACTCCTGCAGCAATGTCCTGGGGCTGAGATGATTGGCCTCCAACAACCACTCCCATCTTCCTTTGTGCTAGGTATGACTCCAGCCACTGGAGAGTTTTCCCCCTGACTCCCATTGACTTCAATTTTACTCGGGCTCCTTGGTGCCACACTCGGTCAAATGCTGCCTTGATGTCAAGGGCAGTCACTCTCACCTCACCTCTGGAATTCAGCTCTTTTGTCCATGTTTGGACCAAGGCTGTAATGAGGTCTGGAGCCGAGTGGTCCTGGCGGAACCCAAAGTGAGCATCGGTGAGCAGGTTATTGGTGAGTAAGTGCCGCTTGATAGCACTGTCGACGGCACCTTCCATCACTTTGCTGATGATTGAGAGCAGACTGATGGGGCGTTAATTGGCCGGATTGGATTTGTCCTGCTTTTTGTGGACTGGACATACCTGGGCAATTTTCCACATTGTCGGGTAGATGCCAGTGTTGTAGCTGTTAGGGAACAGCTTGGCTGGAGGCGCAGCTTGTTCTGGAGCACAAGTCTTCAGCACTACAGCTGGGATAGCCTTTGCTGTATCCAGTGCACTCAGCCGTTTCTTGATGTCACGTGGAGTGAATCGAATTGGCTGAACACTGGCTTCTGTGATGGTGGGGATATCGGGAGGAGGCCGAGATGGATCATCCACTCGGCACTTCTGGCTGAAGATGGTTGCAAACGCTTCAGCCTTGTCTTTTGCACTCACGTGCTGGACTCCGCCATCATTGAGGATGGGGATTTTTGCAGAGCTTCCTCCTACCGTTAGTTGTTTAATTGTCCACCACCATTCACGACTGGATGTGGCAGGACTGCAGAGCTTTGATCTGATCCGTTGGTTGTGGAATCGCTTAACTCTGTCTATAGCATGTTGCTTCCGCTGTTTAGCACGCATGTATTCCTGAGTTGTAGCTTCACCAGGTTGGCACCTCATTTTTAGGTACGCCTGGTGCTGCTCCTGGCATGCTCTTCTACACTCCTCATTGAACCAGGGTTGATCCCCTGGCTTGTTGGTAATGGTAGAGTGAGGAATATGCTGGTCCATGAGTTGCCACAGTTTTGCCCATTCACCTAATCTATCAATATCACTTTGTAATTTTATGTTTTCATCTACACTGCTTACAATGCCAGCAATCTTTGTGTCATCGGCAAACTTAGATATGAGACTTTCTATGCCTTCATCTGAGTCGTTAAAAAATATTGTGAATAATTGAGGCCCCAAGACAAATCCCCGCGGGTCACCACTAGTCACATCCTGCCAATGTGAGCACCTACCCATTCTCCCTACTCTCTGTCGCCTTTCGCTCAGCCAACTTCCCAACCAAGTCCGTACTTTTCCCTCGATTCCATGGGCTTCTATCTTAGCTAACAGTCTCTTATGTGGGACCTTATCAAATGCCTTCTGGAAGTCCATATAAATAACATCCATTGACATTCCCCTGTCCACTACTTTAGTCACTTTTTCTGGAGGTCTTCCACTTTGGATCAAAAAAGGATAGATCAGGGTACGTTCTAAATGGTGAGAAGTTAGGAACTGTGGAGGGCCAGAGAGATTTAGGGGTCCGTGTAAAGAAATCACTTCAAACTAGTATAGGTAAAAAAAAACGATGATTGGGATGTTCGTAACGGCTGGTCAGCTTACTTGCTTAAAACACACCATAATGTTGGAATCGTGGATTTGATTCCTGTATGGGCTGTTAAGGGGCTTTATTTGGGGTTTTCGGAACTTTTAAAAACCAAGCTTTACAAACAGATTCACAGACAAATTCATGGGGACAGTTTTTTGAATAACATCCATTGTAACTTTACCCCTGGGCCGGAGAAACACGTCTTTCTTTTGATTTGTCTTTCTCCGGTTTGCAGAGAAATGTTTAACTCGCGGCCTGTTCCCATTAATGATCATCAGCAGCAACAGACAGACAGAACGGGTCTGACCTCCCCGAGATGTGGAAAAGGCATCAGTTCAGGACAAATGCATTAAATCAAATAGTCACCCGGCACCGAGAGAGAAAAAACCAAGAGAAAAAGGCAGAAGGTAACAGAGAAATAAAAACCAAATACAGACGATATAAATATTTCCCATCCTTGATGTCTCTCTAATCCACCCCCAATCCTTCAGTGGTGGGAATAAAATTTCTCTGTTAATAAATGCTAGAATGGACCCAAAGAAGAAGAAACTAAACAACCAAAAACTGCCGAACCCGGGATTAAACCAAGGACCTTTAGATCTTCAGTCCAATGCAATTCCAACTGAGTATTTGGACCCCAGAGCAAATGCAACTTTGCGCCATTGTCTTCCAAGAAAATATAACCCCTCCGAAGCCCTGCTCCTCCTGTTCATTACCGCACTTCATAGATAAACATCGCATTCATATATAAACACCCACAGTTCATATATAAACATCGCACTCATATGTACACTCCCACAGTTCATATATAAACATCGCACTCATATATAAACACCCACAGTTCATATATAAACATCGCACTCATATATACACTCCCACAGTTCATATATAAACATCGCACTCATATATACACTCCCACAGTTCATATATAAACATCGCACTCATATATACACACCCACAGTTCATATATAAACATCGCACTCATATATACACACCCCCAGTTCATATATAAACATCGCACTCATATATACACACCCACAGTTCATATATAAACATCACACTCATATATACACTCCCACAGTTCATATATAAACATCGCACTCATATATACACACCCACAGTTCATATATAAACATCGCACTCATATATACACTCCCACAGTTCATATATAAACATCGCACTCATATATACACACCCACAGTTCATATATAAACATCACACTCATATATACACTCCCACAGTTCATATATAAACATCGCACTCATATATACACACCCACAGTTCATATATAAACATCACACTCATATATACACACCCACAGTTCATATATAAACATCGCACTCATATATACACACCCACAGTTCATATATAAACATCGCACTCATATATACACTCCCACAGTTCATATATAAACATCGCACTCATATATACACACCCACAGTTCATATATAAACATCGCACTCATATATACACTCCCACAGTTCATATATAAACATCGCACTCATATATACACACCCACAGTTCACAAGCCGATCGATCATCCTGTGAAATTACATCGTACTTGGGTATGAGGAAGGGTAATGGGCTCTGAGAAGGGTTCAGGGAGTCTAATGGCTTCTTAGTGGCGATCCGGTGGGGCAAGGGGATCCCAGAGAGGGGAAGAGAATATTAGAGCGTATCAGAGAGTGTAAGGGGATCTTAGAGAGGCGAAGGGACTGTCAGAGGGTATCAGAGAGCGTAAGGGGATCTTAGAGAGGCGAAGGGACTGTCAGAGGGTATCAGAGAGCGGAAGAGGGCTCAGAGAGGGGAAGGGAGTGTCAGAGGGTATCAGACAGTGTAACAGGATCTCAGAGAAGGGAAGGGAGTGTCAGAGGGTATCACAGAGTGTAACAGGATCTCAGAGAGGGGAAGGGAGTGTCAGAGGGTATCAGAGAGTGTAAGTGGATCTTAGAGAGGGGAAGGGAGTGTCAGAGGGTATCAGACAATGTAACAGGATCTCAGAGAAGAGAAGGGAGTGTCAGAGAGTATCACAGAGTGTAACAGGATCTCAGAGAGGGGAAGGGAGTGTCAGAGAGTATCACAGAGTGTAAGTGGATCTTAGAGAGGGGAAGGGAGTGTCAGAGGGTATCAGACAATGTAACAGGATCTCAGAGAAGAGAAGGGAGTGTCAGAGAGTATCACAGAGTGTAACAGGATCTCAGAGAGGGGAAGGGAGTGTCAGAGAGTATCACAGAGTGTAAGTGGATCTTAGAGAGGGGAAGGGAGTGTCAGAGGGTATCAGACAGTGTAAGAGGACTCAGGGCGTAACAGTGGGTAAGGAGCATTTTGCGGATATCAGTGAACATAAAGGGCGCTGACAAGGTTCAAAAAGGATAATGGACTCTCGGACCATATCGGAGAAGATAAGGAGCTCAGGGAGAATCAAAGAGGGTAAGGGGGTCTCCCGAGGTATCAGAGAGGCGAATGGATCCAGAGTTGTCATTTTCCAAATCTGACATTTTGAAGGCATCAACACATTTAATAACAGCAAAAAATGAAGCCGGTTGATCCGATAATCTGTCCGTGTCCCATGTGGAGGGAATGAGAAGATAGAATCGGGAGGGACTGGATATTTGCCAACGCTCACGGTTTCCTTTCACACAGCTCAGTGTTGTGTCTATTCATACAACTGGATTTCATGAACTGGAGATAAGAGGTCGCACTTTGGACCTTTTATCACCCAGTTTGAGAAATAAAACACGAAACGCCCAGCGTGGGGCTCGAACCCACGACCCTGCGATTAAGAGTCTCAAGCTTTACCGACTGAGCTAGCCAGGCCGCCTTCAACATCCTTTCCCATCCTATTATTGTAGAGAGGCAGCTGTTGATTTTGCTGCAGGGGTTCAGTTTGTCTGACAATCCCAGCGAAGCTCCTTCTGCACACTCGCTTTTCATTCTGGAGTCAGTCTGATGCCTTTTCCCCGTTCTCCAGCACCGCGCTGAGCAGGAGAGGAACATCGAGACAGGAGAAGGCCACTCAGCCCCTCTTCCTGCTGTCCCATTCAATTAGATCATGAGGTGGTCTGTAACTCAACTCGATTTCCCCGCATTGGAAACATATCCCTTGGGACCCGAACCGAAAAAAGATCTGTCAATATCAGTCTTGTAAATTTGAATTGAGCCTCAATCCACATCCTTTTGGCCGAGAGAGTTCCAGCTTTCGGCCGTATTTTGTTTGCGAAAGTGATTCCTGATTTCTCGCCTCATTAATCGAGCACTAATTTCAAGATTAAGCCCCCTCATTATGCATTCCGCCAACAGAGAGAGAGGAAAAAAGGCCGCCTTAAGTGGAGATTGAACAAAGGATCTGTGGATTTTAATTCTCACGCTACCCCATCTGAGCTATTTCTGTATTCTGTACATGCAATGTTTAATTTTTCTTTGAAAATCACATAAACGTAGGTGCGATTTCCCTCTCGGTGAACAGAGTGCTTCGGAGTAATGAGAGCGAACAAACCGTGGATCTGATCCTTAACACAGACTGGTAGATCCACATGTGGAATTAAATCGCACTTGGGTAGCAGAGAGGTTAATGGCTCCTGAGAATGAACCAGGGAGTCTAAGGGTTTATTTGTGTGGATCCGGTGGGGCAACGGGATCTCAGAGGCTGTCAGGGAATCAAAGGGCTTCTCAGGGGTTATCAAGGGGTGTGAGGCTATGAGGTATCAAAGAGTTTACGGCACTCTCAGAAGTTATCAGAGAGGGCAAGGGACTGCCAGATGTTATCAGAGAGGGCAAGGGACTGCCAGATGTTATCAGAGAGGGCAAGGGACTTCCAGATGTTATCAGAGAGGGCAAGGGACTGCCAGATGTTATCAGAGAGGGCAAGGGACTGCCAGATGTTATCAGGGAGAGTCAGGGTGTGTCAGTGGGTAAGGGGCCCTCCGAGCGTATCAGAAAATGGAAAGGGCAGGAGGAGGTATCAAGATAACAGAGAGGGAGAGAAAACGCTCCTGAAACCCGGGACTGAACCCTTCAGATCTTCAGTCTGACTGAGTTATTTCGGTGTTCTGGACATCCCGGAAATTCACTCGAAGGTCTGTTAGAATCGCAACAAAACTCTTTCCACAATCGCAGCCTCTAAACCTCCACCCAGGACTTTCAATGGTGCAACTTTGATGAACTTCTGCTACTTTTTAATTTGTTCTCAGCAGTAACTGTTCACATCCTTTATCTGGCCCATGACATGGCATCTAGAAGAAAATGTCGATTGCAGCTTCACTGAAGCGGGGGACGCTTTGCACTCGTGAAATATCGTACGCGAAAGAGACGGTTTGAGCGAGGTGACACCAGGCCAGAGCAAAGGTCAGTTAATGTTTGCCGAGTGGCGAGAGGGAGAATTTGGAACTTCTGTGCGGTTGCACTGTGACTTTCACAGATCTGCTTGGAGCGATATTCCCTTGAATTCATCACCTACAGGGACAATTTGATTCTCAGTTCCTGTTTTCTCCTGGTGCGCTTCTGAGATATAAAAAAATGAATGGATGATATCAACCTGAACCTCGTCACGGACACGCTACAGACTCAAAGCTCAGCACAACTCCAATCTGTTTCAGTTGGAAATTGTTTCCCAGGGATGGACAGTAATGCGCTGTCTGAGGCTGCATTCGCTGCTTTCCGCCGGCAGCGGGTGATTCGAGAGAGCGGGACCGGACAATGTCGCTGCTGTCACGGCCTCACTCACTCGGGGAGCTGGGGAACAGCGAAAAACTGATGGGTTTGATGCTGCGTCAAAAAAGCGGCTTCGAACTGCTTTTGTTAACTGAGGCAGCGCTGCAGGATCCTTTAACAATCTCTCACAAATAAACTGAAACCTGTCGGAAGGTGAATAATATTTCACTTTAATCGTGAGCCCTCATTTTGAACCTTGTCTGTCAAGAAGTATTTCGATCACCATCAAGCCATTCTCGGTTTTTTGGATATTGTTCAGATACCTGTTATCCAGCGGCAGGTGGAATATCAGCCGCGCTCAGCTGGCAATGTTTCCGGTACATTTTTCTGTGAACAGAACACACATTCGAAACCTGGAAATGCGAAACAACGAATTTTAAGGTAAAAGCTCCCTATTGTCCCCGGGTGGGTTCGAACCACCAACCGTTACAGTTAATAACCAAACGCGCTCACCAATTACACCACAGTGATACAACAGCGGCCTTCTTGAGTTACTAATTCACCGAGCTAACGTTTCAGCTTGAAGCGACCAATGTAACAGCTGTCTCACCATCAGTTTACTTTTCCAAAATAAAGGGTGTGCAGTTTGCACGAGTGAAAATCGGTGCCGTCTTCTTTCTGAACATCAAACTCCCCTTGCCCCTAAATGCCTGTATGTTGGAAGACTCGGTCCCCCAGTCGGAGAGAGGATTGATTTTTCGAGCTGTGATTCACCATTCTCTATTCCAGTATTGCAGAAAATGAGATGAGATGAAATGAGCAGGTCCAACGAGCAGGTCTGTGACACTACACGGTGTCTACAAAGTTGTCTCTTGCACTTACAGTAAAGCGGACGGCAGTTTTCACTCTTAAACCAGGAACTATGATGTTAAGAAAGTATGTGGCCGAGAAAGACTTGATTTCAGCGCGGTGACACTGGGCCAGAGTAAAGTTCAGTTAATGTGATTGCCGAGTGGCGAGAGGGTGGATTTGGAACTCCTGTGCGGCTGCACTGCGCATTGTCCAGATCTGCTTGGAGCGATATTCACTTCAATTCATCACTGACAGGGACAGTTTGGTTCTAAGTTTCTTTTCTCTGGTGCTTGGTGAGATTTCAAAATTGAAAGCGGCCCATTCCGACCCCAAACTCGTCACTTACACGCTGACAGATACAAGGCCCTCACACTCTTCACCAGTGAGATGAAAGCGGAGAGCGATTTCACGGTCGAATACAATGGCGAACAAAACTCAATCAAAGAAAGTGCAGGTCATTGAGGGGCCTTTAAAGTCCTGATTGTTTGAACTGAACTTCTTCCCAAAGCGTTTGAGAGTCACGTGGGGCGATTTGGGGACTTCTTTTCCCTCTTTGCAAAATCTTCAACCACAGTTCAAGATCAAAAGTCGACGGCAGAATGAGACGCCTTCCTGAAAATTGGGAACCAGAGAAGCAGATTTGAGAAAAAGCAGATGAAACATTCATTCCGGAACGATCCAGAATCCGATCAGCTCGAACAGCAACGGTGACCCGTGATTTGGACACTCAGCCTTCTGGTGGCGGAATAAATAATGGAGATAGAAGCAGGAAGTTGATAAGTCGGAATTGATAAATTCAGTGAGTGGGCAAATATAGCTCAATGTGGGGAGAGCGAGGTCATCCACTTTAAATCTAAGATCAATCAGAGTATTTTCTAAATGGTGATAAACTAGGAACTGTGGAGGAGCAGAGAGATTTTTGGTCCATGCACAGAAACCGCTCCCAACCGGCGCACAGGAACAAAAATTAATTAAACAGCCGAATGTGCCGTTCGGACAGCCGGTTAGTTCATTTGCATCGAGTTTACCGTAATATCATGATCAAGGACTCGATTCTTGTAATTTACTTTATTTATTTCGGGTTTTTTAACTTTTAAATCGAAGCTTTACAAACAGGTCCACAGAGAAATTCCCGGGGACAGTTTATTGAATAACATCCATTATAACTTTGCCCCTGGGCCGGAGAAACACGTCTTTCTTTTTATTTGTCTTTCTCCGGTTTGCAGAGAAACGTTTAACTCGCAGCCTGTTCCCATGAATGATCATCAGCAGCAACAGACAGACAGAGCGGGTCTGACCGCCCCGAGATGTGGAAAAGGCATCAGTTCAGGACAAATGCATCAAATCAAATAGTCACCCGGCACCGAGAGACAAAACCAAGAGAAAAAGGCAGAAGGTAACAGAGAAATAAAAACCAAATACAGACGATATAAATATTTCCCATCCTTGATGTCTCTCTATTCAATCCCCAATCCTTCAGTGGCGGGGATCAAATTTCACTGTAAATAAATGCGAGAATCGAAGCGAGGAAGAAGAAACGAAACAATCAAAAACTGCCGAAACTCGGGATTGAACCAAGGACCTTCAGATCTTCAGTCTAACGCTCTCCCAACTGAGCTATTTCGGCCCCATATCAAAACGTTCCTTTATTTCATTGTCTTGGAACAAAATATAACCCCAGGTGGCATTGCCCCTCCTGTTCATTCCTCAATTCATATAAAAACATCGCACTCATGGAGATACACCCACGGTTCATATATAAACATCACACTCATCGATACACTCCCACAGGTCATCTATAAATATCGCACACATATATACAAACCCACAGTTGGTTTCTAAAAATCGCTGTCATACATAAACTCACAAAGTTTATAAAACAACAACGCACTCATAGATCCACACCCAGTTTGTAGGAGGAAGATCGGTACCGACCGCCAATGGAGCTCTCAGATTGGGAGAGCCGGAAGCAACAGCGACCGAACAAACTCTGGATCTCATCCTTAACACAGACCGGTAGATCCACCTGTGAAGTTACACCGCACTTTGTTCGCAGGGACGGTAACGGGTTCTGAGAAGGCAACAGTGCGTCTAATGGCTTCTTAGTGGCGATGCTTTGGGACAAGGGCATCTCAGAGAGGGGAAGGGGCAGTCAGAGGGCATCAGAGAGTGTAACGGGGCTCAGAGAGGGGAAGGGGCAGTCAGAGGGTATCAGAGAGTGTAAGGGGGCTCAGAGAGGGGAAGGGGCAGTCAGAGGGTATCAGAGAGTATATTGAGATCTCGCACAGGGGAAGGACTGCCAGAGGGTATCAGAGAGTGTAAGGACGCTCAGGGCGTATCAGTGGGTGAGGGGCGCTCAGCGGGTGTCAGAGAGTGTAAAGGGCGCTGACAAGGTTCAAAGAGGATAATGGACTCTCTGAGGGTATCAGAGAAGATAAGGAGCTCAGGGAGAATCAAAGAGGGTAAGGTGGGCTCAGGAGGTATCAGAGAGGCGAATGGATCCAGAGTTGGCGTCTTCTAAATATTACACTTCCTAACCATCAACATTTTTAGTAACAGCAAAAATGAAGCCTATTGAAACGGTATCTGCCGTGTCCCATGTGGAGGGAATGAGAAGATAGAATCGGGAGGGACTGGATATTTGGCAACGCTCACGGTTTCCTTTCACACAGCTCAGTGTTGTGTCTGTTTATATAACTGGATTTCTTGAACTGGAGATAAGAGGTTGCACTTTGAACCTTTCATCACCCACTGTGAAAAATAGAACACAACACGCCCAATGTGTGGTTTAAACCCACGCCCCTGAGATTAGGAATCTCGTGCTTTACCGACTGAGCGAGCCGGGCCAGCGGCAGGGCTCCTTCCCATCCGATTATTGCAGAGAGGCGGGTGGTGAGGTTGCTGTAGGGGTTCAGTTTGTCCGACAATCCCAAGGTGGCTGAATCTGAACACCCGCTTTTCATTCTGGAGTCGGTCTGATGCCTCTTACCAGTCGTCCAGCCCCGCACTGAGCAGGAGAGGAACATCGGGACAGGAGAAGACCATTCAGCCCCTCGAACCTCCTGTCCCATTCAATTAGATCATGAAGTGATCAGTAATTCAATTCTGTTTCCCTGCCTTGGACTCATATCCCCTGGGACCCGAACAGAAAAAAGATCGATGAATATCAGATTGTAAATTTGAATTGAGCCTCAATCCACATCCTTTTGGCCGAGAGAGTTCCAGCTTTCGGCCGTATTTTGTTTGCGAAAGTGATTCCTGATTTCTTGCCTCATTAATCGAGCACGAATTTCAAGATTAAACCCCCTTATTATGCATTCCGCCAACAGAAAGAGAGGAAAAAAGGCCGCCTTAAGCGGAGATTGAACAAAGGATCTGTGGATTTTAATTCTAACGCTACCCCATCTGAGCTATTTCTGTTTTCTGGACATGCAATGTTTTATTTTTCTTTGAAAATCACATAAACGTAGATGCGATTTCCCTCTCGGTGAACAGAGTGCTTCGGAGCGAACAAACCGTGGATCTGATCCTTAACACAGACTGGTAGATCCACATGTGGAATTAAATCGCACTTGGGTAGCAGAGAGGTTAATGGCTCCTGATAATAAATCAGGGAGTCTAAGGGTTTATTAGTGTGGATCCGGTGGGGCAACGGGATCCCAGAGGCTGTAAGGGAATCAAAGGGCTTCTCAGGGGTTATCAAGGGGTGTGAGGCTATGAGGTATCAAAGAGTTTACGGCACTCTCAGAAGTTATCAGAGAGGGCAAGGGACTGCCAGATGTTATCAGAGAGGGCAAGGGACTGCCAGATGTTATCAGAGAGGGCAAGGGACTGCCAGATGTTATCAGAGAGGGCAAGAGACTGCCAGATGTTATCATAGAGGGCAAGGGACTGCCAGATGTTATCAGGGAGAGTCAGGGTGTGTCAGTGGGTAAGGGGCACTCCGAGCGTATCAGAAAATGGAAAGGGCACGGAGGAGGTATCAAGATAACAGAGAGGGAGAGAAAACGCTCCTGAACCCGGGACTGAACCCTTTAGATCTTCAGTCTGACTGAGTTATTTCGGTGTTCTGGACATCCCGGAAATTCACTCGAGGGTCTGTTAGAATCGCAACAAAACTCTTCCTACAATCGCAGCCTCTAAACCTCCACCCAGGACTTTCAATGGTGCAACTTTGATGAACTTCTGCTACTTTTTAATTTGTTCTCAGCAGTAACTGTTCACATCCTTTATCTGGCCCATGACATGGCATCTAGAAGAAAATGTCGATTGCAGCTTCACTGAAGCGGGGGACGCTTTGCACTCGTAAAAAAATCATACGCGAAAGAGACGGTTTGATCGAGGCGACACCAGGCCAGAGCAAAGGTCAGTTAATGTTTGCCGAGTGGCGAGAGGGAGAATTTTGGAACTTCTGTGCGGTTGCACTGTGACTTTCCCAGATCTGCTTGGGGCGATATTCCCTTGAATTCATCACCTACAGGGACAATTTGATTCTCAGTTCCTGTTTTCTCCTGGTGCGCTTCTGAGATATAAAAAAATGAATGGATGATATCAACCTGAACCTCGTCACGGACACGCGACAGACTCAAAGCTCAGCACAACTCCAATCTGTTTCAGTTGGAAATTGTTTCCCAGGGATGGACAGTAATGCGCTGTCTGAGGCTGCATTCGCTGCTTTCCACCGGCAGCGGGAGATTGGAGAAAGCGGGGCCGGACAATATTGCTGCTGTCACGGCCTCACTCACTCGGTGAGCTGGGGAACAGCGAAAAACTGATGGGTTTGATGCTGCGTCAAAAATGCGGCTGAGAACTGCTTTTGTTAACTGAGGCAGCGCTGCAGGATCCTTTAACGATCTCTCACAAATAAACTGAAACCTGTCGGAAGGTGAATAATATTTCACTTTAATCGTGAGCCCTCCTTTTGAACCTTGTCTGTCAAGAAGTATTTCGATCACCTTCAAGCCATTCTCGGTTTTTTGGATATTGTTCAGATACCTGTTATCCAGCGGCAGGTGTAATATCAGCCGCGTTCAGCTGGCAATGTTTACGGTACATTTTTCTGTGAACAGAACGCACATTCGAAACCTGGAAACGCGAAACAACGAATTTTAAGGTAAAAGCTCCCTATTGTCCCCGGGTGGGTTCGAACCACCAACCGTTACAGTTAATAACCAAACGCGCTAACCAATTACACCACAGTGATACAACAGCGGCCTTCTTGAGTTACAAATTCACCGAGCTAACGTTTCAGCTTGCAGCGACCAATGTCACAACTGTCTTACCATAAGTTTACTTTTCCAAAATAAAGGGTGTGCAGTTTGCACGAGTGAAAATCGGTGCCGTCTTCTTTCTGAACATCAAACTCCCCTTGCCCCTAAATGCCTGTATGTTGGAAGACTCGGTCCCCCAGTCGGAGAGAGGATTGATTTTTTGAGCTGTGATTCACCATTCTCTATCCCAGTATTGCAGAAAATGAGATGAGATGAAATGAGCAGGTCCAACGAGCAGGTCTGTGACACTACACGGTGTCTACAAAGTTGTCTCTTGCACTTACAGTGAAGCGGACGGCAGTTTTCACTCTTAAACCAGGAACTATGATGTTAAGAAAGTCTGTGGCCGAGAAAGACTTGATTTCAGCGCGGTGACACTGGGCCAGAGTAAAGTTCAGTTAATGTGATTGCCGAGTGGGGAGAGGGTGGATTTGGAACTCCTGAGCGGCTGCGCTGCGCATTGTCCAGATCTGCTTGGAGCGATATTCACTCCAATTCATCACTGACAGGGACAGTTTGATTCTAAGTTTCTTTTTTCTGGTGCTCGGTGAGATTTCAAAATTGAAAGCGGCCCGTGCTCACCCCAAACTCGTCACTTACACGCTGACAGATACAAGGCCGTCACACTCTTCACCAGTGAGATGAAAGCGGAGAGCGATTTCACGGTCGAATACAATGGCGAACAAAACTCATTCAATGAAAGTGCAGGTCATTGAGGGGCCTTTAAAGTCCTGATTGTTTGAACTGAACTTCTTCCCAAAGCGTTTGAGAGTCACGTGGGGCGATTTGGGGACTTCTTTTCCATCTTTGCAAAAGTTTCAACCGCAGGTCAAGATCAAAAGTCGAGGGCAGAATGAGACGCCTTCCTGAAATTTGGGAACCAGAGAAGCAGATTTGAGTGCAAGGTTCTGTTTATTGTGAAAAAGCAAATAAAACATTCATTCCGGAACGATCCAGAATCCGATCAGCTCGAAAAGCAACTGTTACCCGTGATTTGAACACTCAGCCTTCTGGTGGCGCAATAAATAATGTTGATAGAAGCAGGAAGTTGAAAAGTGGGAATTGATAAATTAAGTGAGTGGGCAAAACTGCGGCAAATAGAGTTCAATGTGGGGGAGAGCGAGGTCATCCACTTTAAATCTAAGATAAATCAGAGTATTTTCTAAATGGTGATAAACTAGGAACTGTGGAGGAGCAGAGAGATTTTTGGTCCATGCACAAAAAGTGCTACCAGCCAGCGCACAGGAACAAAAATTAATTAAACAGCCGAATGTGCCGTTCGTCCGGCCGGTTAACTTATTTGCATAGAGTTTACCGTAATATCATGATCACGGACTCGATTCTTGTAATTTATTTTATTTATTTCGGTTTTTTGTAACTTTTAAAATCGAAGCCTTACAAAAGAAACCCACAGACAAATTCACGGGGACAGTTTTTTGAATAACATCCATTGTAACTTTACCCCTGGGGCCAGAGAAACACGTCTTTTTATTTGCCTTTCTCCGGTTTGCAGATAATCGTTTAACTCGCGGCCTGTTCCCATGAATGATCATCAGCAGCAACAGACAGACAGAGCGGGTCTGACCGCCCCGAGATGGGGAAAAGGCATCAATTTGGAACAAATGCATCAAATCAAATGTTCACCCGGCACCGAGAGAGACAAAACCAAGAGAAAAAGGCAGAAGGTAACAGAGAAATAAAAACCAAATACAGACGATAGAAATATTTCCCATCCTTGATGTCTCTCTAATCCATCCCCAATCCTTCAGTGGCGGGGATCAAATTTCACTGTAAATAAATGCGGGAATCGAAGCGAAGAAGAAGAAACTAAACAACCAAAAACTGCCGAAACTCGGGATCGAACCAAGGACCTTGAGATCTTCAGTCGAACGCTCTCCCAACTGAACTATTTCGGCCTCATGTCAAAATTTCACTGTATGTCATTGTCTTCAAAAAAATATAACCCCAGGAGGAATTGCCCATCCTGTTCATTCCGCAATTCAAATAAAAATATCGCACTCATATATACACACCCACAGTTCATATATAATCATCGCACTCATATATACACACCCACAGTTCATATATAAACATCACACTCATATATACACACCCACAGTTCATATATAAACATCACACTCATATATACACACCCACAGTTCATATATAAACATCGCACTGATATATACACACCCACAGTTCATATATAAACATCACACTCATATATACACACCCACAGTTCATATATAAACATCACACTCATATATACACACCCACAGTTCATATATAAACATCACACTCATATATACAGACCCACAGTTCATATATAAACATCACACTCATATATACACACCCACAGTTCATATATAAACATCACACTCATATATACACACCCACAGTTCATATATAAACATCGCACTGATATATACACACCCACAGTTCATATATAAACATCACACTCATATATACACACCCACAGTTCATATATAAACATCACACTCATATATACACACCCACAGTTCATATATAAACATCACACTCATATATACAGACCCACAGTTCATATATAAACATCACACTCATATATACACACCCACAGTTCATATATAAACATCACACTGATATATACACACCCACAGTTCATATATAAACATCGCACACATATATACACACCCACAGTTCATATATAAACATCGCACTCATATATACACACCCACAGTTCATATATAAACATCGCACACATATATACACACCCACAGTTCATATATAAACATCACACTCATATATACACACCCACAGTTCATATATAAACATCACACTCATATATACACACCCACAGTTCATATATAAACATCACACTCATATATACACACCCACAGTTCATATATAAACATCGCACTCATATATACACACCCACAGTTCATATATAAACATCACACTCATATATACACACCCACAGTTCATATATAAACATCACACTCATATATACACACCCACAGTTCATATATAAACATCACACTCATATATACACACCCACAGTTCATATATAAACATCACACTGATATATACACACCCACAGTTCATATATAAACATCGCACACATATATACACACCCACAGTTCATATATAAACATCGCACTCATATATACACACCCACAGTTCATATATAAACATCGCACTCAGAAATACACACCCACAGTTCATATATAAACATCGCACTCATATATACACACCCACAGTTCATATATAAACATCGCACTCATATATACACACCCACAGTTCATATATAAACATCGCACTCATATATACACACCCACAGTTCATATATAATCATCGCACTCATATATACACTCCCACAGTTCATATATAAACATCACACTCATATATACACACCCACAGTTCATACACCATCCAGGATAAAGCAGCCCGTTTGATTGGCACCCCATCCACCACCCTAAACATCCACAGGATGCACTGCAGCAACTCGCCAAGGTTTTTCAACAGCGCCTCCAAAACCCGCGACCTCTACCACCTAGAAGGACAAGAGCAGCAGGTACATGGGAACAACACCACACAACACCACCTGCACGTTTCCCTCCAAGTTACACACCATCCCGACTTGGAAATATATCGCCGTTTCTTCATCGTCGCTGGGTCAAAATCCTGAAACTCCCTAACAGCACTGCGGGAGAACCTTCACCACACGGACTGCAGCGGTTCAGAATATCGGTAAACACAGCGAGAGATACAGAGTATCGGTGAACACAGCGAGAGATACAGAGTATCGATAAACACAGCGAGAGATACGGAGTATCGGTAAACACAGCGAGAGAGAGAGTATCGATAAACACAGCGAGAGATAGAGTATCGGTAAACACAGCGAGAGATACAGAGTATCGGTAAACACAGCGAGAGATACAGAGTATCGGTAAACACAGCGAGAGATACAGAGTATCGGTAAACACAGCGAGAGATACAGAGTATCGGTAAACACAGCGAGAGATACAGAGTACCGGTAAACACAGCGAGAGATACAGAGTATCGATAAACACAGCGAGAGATACAGAGTATCGGTAAACACACAGAGAGATACAGAGTATCGGTAAACACAGGGAGAGATACAGAGTATCGGTAAACACAGCGGGAGATACAGAGTATCGGTAAACACAGCGGGAGATACAGAGTATCGGTAAACACAGGGAGAGATACAGAGTATCGGTAAACACAGCGAGAGATACAGAGTACCGGTAAACACAGCGAGAGATACAGAGTATCGATAAACACAGCGAGAGATACAGAGTATCGGTAAACACAGCGAGAGATACAGAGTATCGGTAAACACAGCGGGAGATACAGAGTATCGGTAAACACAGCGAGAGATACAGAGTATCGGTAAACACAGCGAGAGATACAGAGTATCGGTAAACACAGCGGGAGATACAGAGTATCGGTAAACACAGCGAGAGATACAGAGTATCGGTAAACACAGCGAGAGATACAGAGTATCGGTAAACACAGCGGGAGATACAGAGTATCGGTAAACACAGCGAGAGATACAGAGTATCGGTAAACACAGCGAGAGATACAGAGTATCGGTAAACACAGCGAGAGATACAGAGTATCGGTAAACACAGCGAGAGATACAGAGTATCGGTAAACACAGCGAGAGATACAGAGTATCGGTAAACACAGCGAGAGATACAGAGTATCGGTAAACACAGCGAAATAGACAAGAGAAATGGGAAAATACGAACTGTCTCAAACACTATCAGACAGTGACAGGTAGATGCTCGGTATCAGTCAGAGGAGCTGGGGTCTTTGCAGCTTAATTTGTCTCCTTGGCGAAGCTGGGCAAATTGCCTTGTTCGTAACAAAAAGTCATCGGTTCGATTCCCAGCGGTGCCTTTTTATTCTCTCTGATATTTACCTCATTTGTGAATTAAACGACAAAATAACGCAGTGTGGTATTTGTATTAATTCCGGAGCCAACAAGGAAATGACTGCAGAACTGCAATGCGGAAGTGCTTGTTCTTTGTACAGACGGACCTCTCATTGAATTAGCAAGCACTTTGAGCTTGACGAATCATTGAATCGTTGGAGCATAGAAGGAGGTCATTCGGCCCGTCGAGTCTGTACCGGCTCTTTGTAAGAGTATTCCAGTTAGTCCCATTCGCTCGCTCTTTTCCCACAGCCCTGCAATTTTTCCCTTCTACTATTTATCCAATTCCCTTTTGAAAGCCACGATTGAATCTGCTTCCACCACCCTTTCAGGCAGTCATTCCAGATCAGAACTTCTCGCTGCTTATTTTTTTCCTCATGTCGCCTTTGGTTCTTTTGCCAATCACCTTAAATCTGTGTCCCCTGGTTCCCGATCCTTCCGCCAATGGGAACACTTTCTCCGTATTCACTTTATCTAAACCCGTCATGATTTTGAACACTTCCATCAAATCTCCTCTCAACCTTCTCTGTTCTAAGGAGAACAACCCGAGCTTCTCCAGTCTATTCTTGGAACTGAAGTCCCTCATCCCTGGAACCATTTCCGCACCCTCTTTTCTGCAGCTGTTCTGCACCCTCTCTAAGGCCTTCACATCCTTCCTAAACTGTGGTGCCCAGATTGGGACACAATGCTCCAGTTGCGGCCGAACCAATGTTTTATAAAGGTTTAACATAACTTCCTTGCTTTTGTGCTCTACGCCTCTATTTATAAAACCCAGGATCCAGTATCCTTTTTAACTGCATTCTCAATCTGTCCTGCCACCTTCAAAGATTTGTGCACAGATACCACCAGGTCGCTGTTCCTGCACCCCCTTTAGAATTGTACCGTTTCGTTTATTTTGCCTCTCCTCGTTCTTCCTTCCAATATATATCAGTTCGCACTTTTCTGCATTAAATTTCATTTGCCACGTGTCCACCCATTCCACCAGTCTGTCTCTGTCCTCTTGAAGTCTATTACTATCCTCATCACTGTTTACTACACTTCTAACTTTTGTGTTATCTGCAATTTTTGAAATTGTGTCCTGTACACCCAAGTCCAAGTCATCAATATATATCAAAAAATCAGCGGTACTAATACCGACCCCTGGGGAACACCGCTGTATACCTTCAAGAAACAACCGTTCACCACTACACTCTGTTTCCTGTCATTTAGCCAATTCGCATCCATGCTGCCATTGCCCCGACTTATTCCAATAGCTTCAATTTTGCTTACAAGCTTATTGTATTACCTCAAGACTGGACTATTCCAATGGTCTCCTGGCTGGCCTCCCATCTTCCACCCTCAATAAACATGAGCTCATCCAATACTCTGCTGCCCGTAACCTAACCCTGTTCTCCCATCTCCCCTGTGATCACTGACCTACATTGAATCCCAGTCCGGGAACGCCTCGATTTTAAAATTCTCATCCTTGTTTTCAAATCCCTCCATGGCTTCGCCCCTCCCTATCTCTGTAACCTCCTACAGCCCTACAATTCTCATCCTTGTTTTCAAATCCCTCCACGGCTTCGCCCCTCCCGATCTCTGTAACCTCCTACCGCCCGACAGCCCTCCGAGACCTCGGCGCTCCTCAAATTCATGGTGATCTACATTGGCTTCCGGTCGCAGAACGCCTCGATTTTAAAATTCTCCTTGTTTTCAAATCCTTCCATGGCACCCCCCCTCCCTATCTCTGTAACCTCCTACAGCCCACCAATTCTCATCCTTGTTTTCAAATCCTTCCATGGCCTCCCCCTCCCTATCTCTGTAACCTCCCACAGCCCACCAATTCTCATCCTTGTTTTCAAATCCCTCCATGGCCTCCCCATCACTTCCACCAGCCTTACATTTCTCCTCCTTGTTTTCAAATGCTCCCATGGCCTCGCCCCTCCCTATCTCTGTCACCTCCTCCAGCCCCACAACCCTCCGAGATCTCTGCGCTCCTCCAATTCTTGCTTCTTGTGCATCCCCGATTTTAATCGCTCCACCATTGGCGGCCGTGCCTTCAGCTGCCTCGGCCCTAAGCTCTGGAATTCCTGCCCTGAATCTCTCCGCCTCTCCACCTCTCTCTCCTCATTTAAGATGCTCCTTAAAACCTCCATCTTTGACCAAGATTTTATTCACCTGTCTTAATACCTCCTTATGTGGCTCAGTATGAAATTTTGTTTGATTACGCTCCTGTGAGTTGCCTTGATAAGTTTTATGACGTTAAAGGCGCTATATAAATGCAAGTTGTTCTTCTTGTTGTTGTGTGGCATTTTATCAACCGCATTACCCTCATCAACCCTCTGTGTTACCTCACTCAAGTTAGTTAAACACGATTTGCCTTTAACAAATCCATGCTGGCTTTCCTTTATTAATCCACACTTGCCCAAGTGACTATTCATTTTGGCCCAGATCATCGTTTCTAAACGTATCCGCACCTCCGAGTTTAAATTGACTGGTCTGTAGTTGCTGGGTTTATCCTTACACCCTATTTAAACAAGGATGCACCATTGGTAATTATCCAGTCCTCTGGCATCACCCCCGCTTCCACGGCGGATTGGAAGATTATGACCAGGACCTCTGAAATTTCCACCCTTACTTCCCTCAGCAACCTTGAAAGCGTCCCATCCGGACTGGGTGACTTATCAACTTTAAGCATAGCCAGCCTTTCAAGTGCCTCCTCTGTATCAATTTTCACCCCATCCAGTATCTCAACTACCTCCCTTTTTACTGTGACTTTGGCCGCATCTTCTTCCTTGGTAGAGACAGATGCAAATTACTCTTTTAGTGCCTCAGTCATGCCCTCTACCTCCATGCGTAGATCTCCATTTTGGTCCCTAATCGGCCCCACCCCTCCTCTTATTCCCATTTCTCTAATTATATGCCTACAGAAGACTTTTGGATTACCTCTTCTGTTAACCGCCAATCTCTGTTCATATTCTCTCTTTACCCCACTTATTTACTTTTTCACTGTACTTCCTATATTCAGCCTGGTTCTCACTTGTATTGTCAAACTGACATCTGTCATAAACCCCCTTTATCTGCTTCATTTAACCCCCTATCTCTTTCCTCATCCAGGGGGCTCTGACTTTAGTTGCCCTGCCTTCCCCCATCCTAGGAATCTACCTAGACTGTACCCGAAACATCTCCTCTTTAAAGGCTACACATTGTTCGATTACATTTTAGCCTGCCAAACTTTGATTCCAATTTACACGGGCCAGGTAAGTTCTCAACCCACTTGAATTGGCCCTTCTCCTATCAAGTATTTTACTCAAAATAGCTCCTTCTCCTTTTGCATAACTAATCTAAACCTTATGATACTATGATCACCGTTCCCTAAATATTCCCCCAGTGACACTTGCTCCACTTGATCCACCTCATTCCCCAGAACCAGATCCACCAATGCCTCCTTCCTCGTTAATATTAACACTTGTGACGTATTTGAATATTTGTTATATTAAATGTGAGATATTTGACCTGCGAATGTGTCCAAAACAAGTTTTGAGGATACTGCTCTACAGGGCGTATTTTACAAACTTCTTTACCTACAACCAGCAGCCAATCTCCATTAAAGGTTGTGAAGTGAAGCTGGTTTCAGAGAAGTTTTCGGCGTTCAGCTTTTCTCCACAATGTGCAATTAGTAGAAACTCATTCAGAGCACATCTTAGAATCAATGAGACTGTCAGGCACAGGATAGTTGGGATGGAACCGTCTCTTATAATAATTACAAAGTGTAATAGATTATAAAGTGAAACAGCCAATCCAATCTCTCAGTCTCTCTCTCACTTTCTCGGTGAGTGAACGTAAACCAACAGAAGAAGCGAAAACAAAGAACTGAGCAGTTTTGTTTCTTTCCTTTTCCTTCGGGCGAGTACAGTTGAAGAGAATGATTTCTGTTTCCTGCTGGACCAATAACTGGAATGAGCAGTGTATCTGGTTCCCATGGTACCCAGTGAAACATCCACGTTTATATCTCCCATTTACACTGATACCTTCCTTCCTCACGAATTATAGGAAACTTTTGGTCAGGTTCAATCACACTTCAGAAGACCAGAAGCGCAAAGAAAGGTCGACACCTCATGGTGACGTAACCTACAGGCGAGGGAGGTTTGCAGGTTTACCTGGAGCTGTAAATATATAAACTCCTTCCAATGTACAAACTCCCCTCACCAACAGTAATTCAATTCGAACTGATCTGAGACTTTGGTCATTTATGGTGATTGTACTTTGTGGAGTTAAAGCAGCAGTAAATCCGTTGTGTGTTGTATACATAGCCGTTCAGTCAATATAAAACATTGTCATCCGACCCACCATGAGCAATGCCACACGGGGTATGTTAGGTCACGGACAGTTCCGCCTCCAGCAGTTGTTCTCTCGGTCACACATCCGGCATCACCTCTCGGTCTCACACTTCAGAGTCACGCCTGAATATAAACACATTTCTGTTTCAGACTTCAACCTGGAGGTCAACAAATCACAAGTCAAGAGGTAGGGAACAAACAAATCAAATATTTAAGAACGTAAACAGATAGAAAATTCGCCATAAATGACTGAGGAAAAAATGAAGCAAACGGAACAAGATGAACAATTAGCAAAAGGTAACAATTAAAGAAAGGAGAAGGGGAACCGATCAAATCGTTTTTGAAAAACCCTTTTGGTTTTCATCTTAGTTTCTCCGTTAAGTTCGGGACATACATCGAGAAATATTTTTCATATCAGAATAAAGACAATTAGAATACAACTTTCACAAAGTAGGGAATAATCTTAATTATACGATAGCGTGTTATGTGTTTGTAAAATCTGCAATTGTTTTACCATTCTTTAAGTTTAGAGGGATGCTCTGAATATATGTTCTACATTGAAACGTAAGTGGATTAATAAAATAAAATGAGGAAATTTGTTTATGAACATGAAGAGCTGCTTTTCCATCTTACAGATCGCGATATATTTATTTACACAACTGTCATTTGTGAAATGATGGAATGTATTTATTTCTATATCTGTACCGGTAAGGAAATCCCCACTGGATCATTTCCAGGAAACAGTCAAGAACTTAAATTAGTTTGTCAAACCCAAAACACCCGTTGGGAATTGCTGATTGAAAATTTAAATGGAAATCGAGACCATCACAAGGTATTGGAACAAATATACCCGCTGAGGTTTCGGGGTTGTTACTGATTTATTTCTATCACTGAGTAACCTATTTTAAACAGGGTGAAGGTACAAATCTAATGATAAGAGTCTGGGTTGGAGAAGGAACAGATGAAAGTATCAAATTTAATTACACTGATTCCACAAACACTGCACACCACATCCCTTAAACATTGTTAACTGTTTCTACATAAAACTGGAGAGGGTGGAAATAGAAAGTAACAGAAAAAAAAATTAATTTTGATATTGTTGCACAAACACTGAACATCCCATCGCTAAAACACTGTCCCGATCTAAAATCAGTCGGCAGGACCCTGAGCCACAGTGAAAATGTTGTGATTTCAACCTGGTTCAAAACACGCAGCCTTCTGATGTGGAGTCAGACGCGACTGTTCTTGCACCAGGCCCACAACAAGCGGCTGGAGCCGGATCCATTGGAGGGCGATCGGTGCAGACTGCCACCCCGGCTCTCGGAATGTGAGAGGCGGAAACAGGAGCAGCCTGACCGCCTCAACCACAGCACAGGATCCCCGCTCTCCCTCACGTTGTATAACTGACTCTGTGGCGCAATGGATAGCGTGTTGGACTTCTACTTAATAATTGAAGGGGACATTCAAAGGTTGTGGGTTCGAGTCCCACCAGAGTTGGATTTTAGTTTCGGGAGCTGGGAAGTGAAATTTTGCAGCAAATCCGCAACAGGATCATGAATGTCCGTCAAGGATGTGAAACTGCCCCCTGCACTTCATCTTACACAAGTGGCTCCAGTCACACCCGGATTTATGATTCTTAATCCACTCTGAGCTGGATTGGCGAAACTCTCTCAGAAGGAGACTCAACATCTGCTCAGACCGAAAGTCAATCTGCTGGACTTCCGGCTCTGTCAGACTGAATGTTCCTTCAGACAGGTTTCTAACTGGACACATGCATCCTGCTGCCGTGTGAGCATTGGTGCTGGAGGGGGAGAATTCTTGCTTGTAGTAATTCTATTCCTGTAAAACTAGCTCCTGAAGTGCAGGATGGAAAGTATCCTGGCTGAGCGGTCTAAGGCGCTGGTTTAAAGCTCCAGTTAATTCCCACGATTTGTAGATGGATCAAAATCATAGTTTGTGTCTCCAAAACCGCAGCCTCCCTCCTGTAAACAAGTAATACTGAACATCTCATCTGCTATTGCAACAGCGTAATCCGGAGGAACCACATGGCAATTCAAATAAGTAGATGCATTTTGGAACACACCAATTGTACCTTCAACTCCGGTCGAAATGTTCACAAGGAAAAGGATGGTTTGATCTCGGTGAGACTCGAATTAACAACCTCGGTATTTCCCGACCCTGTTCTGTCAGATAAGGACCGCGCACTGACCGATTGCGCCGCTGGAGCCCGGTCACTCTGATCACCTGTCCCACTCTGCTGGAAAGAATCTTAAGGTGAGAGGCCCGAACCTGTGGAAACGTGTCCAGTCACTGTGATGAAACTAATATCTGCACTTCCACTTTCAGCTTCTTTCACATCCTCTGCTCCATCGCACGACAATCGGGTTTTCTGCGAACAGGTCAAAATGAACATTGCCAGAAATTCTATCAGTAGTGAGATTTGAACCCAGCGCCCACACAGTGATTGAATTTATTGTCTTCAAGCAGTGAGCTCCGTTCACACAACGCCTTGACAATCTTTCACACTTTGTTTAATGCCCAAATAAATAAATTGGAGCTAATTGACCGCATTTACCCCGTGCTGGGGTTGTTCTCCTTCGAGCAGAGAAGGTTCAGAGGAGATTTGACAGAAGTGTTCAAAGTCATGGAGGGTTCAGATAAAGTTAATAAAGAGAAGCTGTTCTCATTGGCGGAAGTGTCGAGAACCAGAGGACACAGATTTGAGGTGATTGGCAAAAGAACCGAAGGCGACATGAGGAAAATCTTTTTTACGCAGCGAATAGTTATGATCTGGAATGCGCTGCCTGAAAGGGCGGTGGAAGCAGATTCAATCGTGGCTTTCAAAAAGGAATTTGATAAATACTTGAAGGGGAAAATGCAGGGCCCCGGGGAAAGGGACGGGGAATGGGACGAATGGGATTGGTCTTACAAAAGGCAGGTAAGGGATTGATGGGTTGAATGGCCTCCTTCTGTGGTGTGTTCATTCTGTGATAAATATTATTTTACACACAGTGAACAGACCATCCCTGAAAGACTGCCCCGCGATAAAACAGAGTGACACTGAAACGTTGCGAAAATGCAATGACCCCGACGTGATTCGAACACGCATCCTTCTGATCTGGAGTCAGACGCGCTACCGTTGCGCCACGAGGTCCACAGCGCCCACCTGGAGCCGGATCCATAGGAGGGAGATCGGTACCGACCGCCACAGGGACTCGAAGAGGCGGAAGCAGCAGCAGCAACACCGCAGGAGCCCCGCTCTCCAATCCAGCCGTTCCCAGCGGAGAGCTGCCAGTCCCGGCCTGAGCCCTGTCTGGGAGCCGCCTGCCATTCAGTCTTTACAGAACGGGACCGATCCAGTTTCAGCTCACACACAAGCTCAGGAATCCCACTCCTGACAGGTTCACTTATTTAAACCTTGTTTAGATTCAGTGAATTGGGATTTAATTCAATCCTCATCTGCCCGCCGCTCTGTCAGTTCAGGACTTTATTTAAACCGATACTTGGAGCTCTGTTTTACAGGGAGCCGGTTGTTTAAGCATTTCTCAGTCCCACCACGAACACTTTTTGCTGCTAACTTCTGCTTAATACAAAGTTCCCAGGAACGAGGGAATTTCTCCTGGGTACTGAGTTCGAGTTAAGGAACAATAAAGGTCCGATTACACTACTTGGTGTATTCTATAGGCCACCATCTGGTGGGACGGATATAGAGGAGCAAATTTGCAGGGAAATTACAGAGAGTTGCAAAAGCCATAGAGTAGTGATAACAGGGGATTTCAACTATCCTAATATGGACTGGGATAACAATAATATAAGGCACAAAGAAGGGGAAGAATTTTTGAAATGTGTTCAGGATAACTTTCTCGACCAGTACGTTTCTGGCCCACTGAGGAAGGAGGCATTGCTGGACTTGGTTCAAGGGAATGACCCGGGCCAAGTGGAGCAAGTGTCAGTGGGGGAGCATTTAGGGAGCAGCGATCAGTATCATAAGGATTAGACTATCTATGGAAATGGACTCTGTCCACTCTAAAGTAAAAGTACTCAATTGGATGAGGGTCAATTTCAGTGGGATGAGATCAGATCTGGCCCCGGTAAATTGGAATTAAAGATTGTCAGGCAAAACTATAATTGGACAGTGGGCGCCTTTTAAGAAGATGATTCGGGGATAGAGAAGGTACATTCCAACGAGGTAGAAAGGTAGGGCAACTAAAGCCAGAGCTCCCTGGATAATAAGAGAAATAGAGAGTAAGATGAAGCGGGAAAAAGTATCGTATGACAGGTGTCAGGTTGATAACACAAGTGCCAACCAGAGAGAATATAGAAAGTTCAGAGGGGAAGTGAAAAAGGAAATAAGAGGGGCAAAGACAGAGTATAAGAATAGCGGAAAACATAAAAGGGAATCAAAAAGTCTTCTACAGACATGTTAACAGGAAACGGGTAGTAAGAGGAGGGGTGGGGCCGATTAGGGACCATAAAGGAGATCTACTCATGGAGGCAGTGGGCATGGCCTGAGGTACTAAATGAATACTTCGCATTGTTCTTTACCAAGGAAGAAGATGCTGCCAGATTCTCGGTAAAGGAAGATATAGTTAAGATACTGGATGGGCTAAAACATGAGAAAGAAGAGGTACTAGAAAGGCTTGCTGTACTTAATATAGATCAGTCAACTAGTCTGGATGGGATGCACCCGAGGATGCTGAGGGAAGTAAAGGGGGAAATTGCAGAGGTACTGGCAATAATCTTCCAGACATCCTTAGATATGGGGATGGTGCCAGAGGACTGGAGAATTGCAAAGGTTACAACCTTGTTCAAAAAAAGGGTGCAAAGATAAACCCAGCAACTATAGGCCAGTCAGTTTAACCTCGGTGATGGGGAAAGTTTTGGAAATGATAATCCGGGACAGAATTAACAGTCACTTGGACGAGTGTGGATTGATTAGGGAAAGCCAGCACGGATTTGTTAAAGGCAAATCGTGTTTAACCAACTTGATAGAGTTGATTGATGAGGTAACAGAGAGGGTAGATGAGGTCAATGCAGTTGACGTGGTGTATATGGATTTTCAAAAAGCGTTTGATAATGTGCCACGTGGTAGGCTTGCTGTCAAGATTTCAGCCCATGGAATAATGGGGGCAATAGCAATATGGATGCAACACGAGCTAAATGACAGGAAACAGAGAGTTGTGGTGAATGGTTGTTTTTCGAACAGGAGGGAGGTGGGCAATGGTGTTCCATAGGGGTCGGTGCTGGGACCACTACTTTTCTTGATATATATTAATGACTTGGACTTGGGAGTAAAGGGTACAATATCAAAATTTGCAGATGACACAAAACTTGGAAGGGTAGAGAACAGTGAGGTGGATAGACTTGAAGAGGATATGGACACGCTGGTGGCATGGACGGACACGTGGCAGATGAAGTTTAACACGGAAAAATGCGAGGTGATGCATTTCGGTGGGAAAAACGAGGAGGCAATATAAACTAGAGGGCAGAATTCTAAAAGGGTTAGAGGAACAGAGGGATCTTGGGGTATATGTGCACAAATCGTTGAAAGTGGCAGGGCAGGTTGAGAAAGCGGTTTATAAAGCAGACGGGGTCCTGGGCTTTATAAAGAGGGGCATAGAGTAGAAAAGCATGGAAGTCATGATGAACCTTCATAAAACACTATTTCGGCCACAAATGGAGTATTGTGTCCAGTTCTGGGCAGTGCACTTTTGGAAGGATGTGAAGGCCTTGAGAGGGTGCAGAGGAGATTTACTAGAATGATTCCAGGGATGAGGGACTTAAATTACATGGATAGACTGAAGACGCTGGGATTGTTCACCTTGGAACTGAGAAGGCTGAGAGGAGATTTGATGGAGATATTCAAAATCATGAAGGGCCTAGACAGAGTAGATAGAGTGAAACTGTTCCCATTGGCGGAAGGGACATGAACCAAAGGGCATAGATTTAAGGTGATTGGTAAAAGAACCAAAGGTGACATGAGTAAGAACTTCTTCACACAGCGAGTGGTTGGAATCTTTGATTTTTGTTCTTTGCATGTGATGAAATTTCATTATTTTACAGACTGTATCTTAAGAGTGGGGTTAAAAGTTCAGTGTTTTTGACGCCAGGAATCTGGTGCAGCCGTTGTTAAATTTATCAAAGCAGGCAATTGTCGCCATTTATCACAAGAACGCCCGAACTGGTTATGCGATCAAGATGAAAGTAACGCAACGAGGGACAATTGATACAACACGAAAGGCATCGGGCTATGACAAAAATCCCCACCGTTTTGCTTTTCCAACATAAAGCGTGCGCCATTTATTCTCTGAACATAGAAACAGTCTGGTCTCGCTCACTACAGAAATCTCCATGTCACAGCGAATTCGCCTTTCAGGATCTTGTCTGTCAAGATGAATTGTGATTTCCGTGAAGCCAATGTTCCATTCCTTTATAAGTTTCATGTGCCTGCTCTCCGATCACAAGGTTTTTTTTAGTCCACAGGGAAAATGGTGGAATATCAGCCCTGCTCAGCCGGCAATGATCACGGTACATTTTCTTGCAGACAAAACACACATTGAAACCCTGGAACTTTGAGGTGATGAATCCTGAGGAAAAATAAAATAAGGGCTCGAATCAATCTAACCAATAGCACCATCAAGACAAGTGAAGAGGTCACCTGCGAAACCAGTAATTCACTGAGCTAAACCTTGAGGCTGCAGTGACCAATAGAACAGCTGTCTACTGTCAGTTTACTTTTCCAAAATGAGTGGTTGAAACTTGCAGGAGTGAAAATCCAACGAGCCGGTCTTCACTCTTAAACCAGCAACTGTGAAGTTAAGAGAAACGTGCCGGAGAAATACTCGATTTCAGCGCGGTGACACTGGGCCAGAGTAAAGCTCAGTTAATATGATCGCCGAATGGCGAGAGGGTGGATTTGGAATTCCTGAGAGACCGCACTGCGCATTTTCCAGATCTGCTTGGAGCACCAATCCCTTCAATTCATCACTTACAGGGACAATTCGATTCTCGGTTTCTTTTCCCTGAACTTGACGAGATCTTAAAAATTGAAAGCGACCAATATCAAAGCGAACCTCGTCACCGACATGCTCACAGATACAGAGCTGCTACAGTGAGATGAAAACCCAGAGCGGTTTCAAGGTCGAATGTAATTGGAAGCAATGAAAGTGCAGGTCATTGAGGTGCCTTTAAAGTCCTGATTGTTTGAACTGAACTTCTTCCGAAAGCGCTTGAGATTCAGGTGGAGTGATTTGGGGATTTATTTTTCCTCTTTGCAAAGTTTGAACCGCAGCTCAAGATCAAAAGACTAGGGTTAAATTAGGGCTTCTCCAGGGTATGACCCTCGAATCGAGAATTATCCCCCGACCTCAATGAGCCCAGAAACAAGAACGTGTCACTGACACATTCGATGAGAGGGCTGACTGTTTCATGAAAAGGCATTTTTGAAGAGACTTCCTGATCAGTTCTGTGTTGGCTCCTGAACAAAACACAAACACCGCACTGTGCGTTTTTCCGTCTAAAATTCACGAAACACCACAAAGGCACCGCTTGGAGTTGAACCCAGGATCTCTTGTTGACTGAACAAGCGCTTTAACCAAGTAAGCCACGGAGCCAAGTCATGGTACTGGTTCCCACCTCCTCTCATTAATATCTATCAGCTACACGTCACATTCTGTTGTGGGCTCAGACTGTTTGATCTTTGTCTCTTTCGCTTGCCCGTTTCCCTGTGAATCCCGATACTGACTGCGTTTCAGGCTGTGTTTATCTTTCTGTGTCCATCAGTGCTTTGATAGACGAATGAATATTTGTGCTTGTGTTTGTTACTTTAAATAAATTCGGGATGGACAATTCTTGCTCTGACACTGAAGAACTAATTTAGCAAATTTCACAGTGAAGAGTTGTTTATTGTGGTGCTGAAACTAAAAAAAAAATCGTAAAAGGTGCAAAGAGGGAAAACGAGAAAAACAAGTGAGTGAAATTAAGGACAACTTTCAAGGTTTTTACACGTGCATTAAGAGAAAGAAGGGTGACGAAGAGTAATGTGGGCCCCTTAAAGACAAATGGAGGTGATATTGTAATTGAAAAATCAGGAAATAGCAGCCTTTTTTGACACTCACAGAAAAGCATGAGGATAATGTACCAGAGGCACGAGGAAAACTGAAAATAAATCAAGGGGATTCAGTGTAAGTAAAATAATGGTATTGGAGAAAACAATTAGACTAAAGATAAACAAATCTCCAGGACCTGATGTTTACCATCCCAGGGGACTAAGGGGAATAGGTGAGGAAATTGTACATGTTTTAGTCATGATCGTTCAAAACTCTCTTGATTCAGGAATTGTTCCATGGAGTGAAAAATTTCAAATGTCATTCCATTATATAGGAAGGGTAGGAGAGATAAAGCAGGAAATTATAGACCGATTCGTCTGACGTCTGTTGTGGGGAAGTTACCAGAATCTGTTATTAGGGAAAGAATGACTGAGCACTTGGATAAACATGAATTGATCAGAGAGAGCCAGCATGGATTTGTAAAGGGTAAGTCAAGTCTAACGAAACTGTTTGACCTTTTTGAAGATGTAACTAACGTGGTAAATAATGGAGTGTCTATGGGGGTTATGTGTATATTGACTTCCAGAGGCATTCGTTAAGGTTTAGCATCAGAGACTGTTAACAGAAATGAGAACATGTGGAATTCAAAGCAACCCATTGACATGGGGAGGGAGTTGGTTTGGAGGTAGGAGACAGAGAGTAGGGTTAATGGGTATGTACTCAAATTGACAGGATTTGATTAGTGGTGTCCCCCGGGGATCTGTATAAATGAGGCAGATAAAGGAATAGAGAGCGGTATATCCAGGTTTGTCGACGACACCAAGTTTGGGTGCAAAGTGAGTAGTGCAGATGGGAGCATAAAGTTACAAAGGGAAATTGAGAGATTCAGTGAGTTGGTAAAACTGTGTCAGATGGAGCTTACATAGAATTACATCGAATGTACATCACAGAAACAGGCAATTCGGCCCAACTAGACTATACCGGTGTTTATGCTGCAGACGAGCCTCCTCCAACCCCTCTTCATCTAACCCTATGAGCAAACCCGAATATTCCATTCTCCTCCATGTGTTTATCCAGCTTCCCTGTAAATGCATCCATGATATTCGCCTTAACTACTCCTTGTGGGAGCGAGCTGCACATTCTAACGACTCTCTGGATAAATATGTTTCTCTTGAATGCCAGATTGGATTTATTGATGACTATTATATTCATGGCCCTCAGTTCTGACGTCCCCACTCCCAACAGTACAAACACCTTATCGACATCTGACCGATCAAACCCTTGCATAATCTTAAAGTCCTGTATCAGGTCACCCTCAGCTTTCTCTTTTCGATACAAAAGAGCCCCAGACTGTTCAAAGTTTCAATCTGGGGAAGTGTGAGGCCATCCACTTTGGCCCCAAGCAAGATAAATCAGAGTATTTTCAAAATGTTGAGAAGCCAGGAACTGTGGGTGAGCAGAGATACTTCGGGAAATCACGAAGAGTTGGCAGACAGGTGCAAAAAATAATTAAAATGGCTAATGGAATATCGGCCTTTATCTCAAGGGAACTGGAATTCAAAAGGGTGGAAGTTATGTTAGAATTCTATAAACTCTGCTAAGGCCACATTTAGAGTACGGCATTCAGTCCTGGGCACCAGACCTCAGGAAGGATATATTGGCCTTGCAGGAGGTGCAGCGCAGAAAGACCAGAATGATACCGGGGCTAAAATGGTTACATTATGAGGGCAAGTTGCGTGGACAAGGTTTGTATTTCCTCGTGTATAGAGGATTAAGTGGTGATGTAATTCAGGTGTTGAAGGTGATTCAATGATCCAATGGTGGGTGTGTGAGTTGGTGCTGAATCGGTCCCCTTCAGTGAAGAGAGGGTCAGCGGGCGCCTGACAGACACGGCTCGGAACGGGACTCGCTTCTCTCCGGCGGCAGCGGCTGGTTTAGAGAGATCTCTCTGTCTGCTGCTGTTACTCCGCCTCCCGCACTCTGGGAGAACCGCGGAGCTCGGTCCTCATTTATCTCTTATGGATCCGGCTCCATCCGTTTACTGTTGACGGGAGTGCGTCTGATACCAAGTCAGTCAGAAGCGGGTGCAAATCACAACATAGGCACAGGCCCAAGGACTGGGGACTGGTTTGATATTGGGTCCTTTTTAAGGGACCGGCTGTAGAATGTTTGTATAATAATAATGATCAGAAGTAACTTTGATACAATGAAGTTTTTTGCAGTTATTTCCCATTTCCACCCTCACCAGTTTTATACAGTAACAGGTAACAATGTTTGAGGGATGTGATGTCCAGTGTTGGTGGAATCAGTGTAATTTCACTTGATACATTGAAGAATCTCTTGTCTATCCCAGGCTCTTACCTTAGGTTTACACCGTCACCTAGTTTAAAATTGGTCACTCACTGATATAAATAAACCAGTAACAATCCCGAAACCTCAGCGGGTATTTTTGTTCCGATACTTAATGACGGTCCCAATTTCCACTGAAATTCTCAATCAGCAAATCCCAGAGGCTGTTTCGGGTTTGACAAACTGTGAAACAGATTGTTTTAAAAGCCGGAAAGAGGGAAAAACTGGTGGTTGATATGAAGTGTTATACATTATCTCTTTCTGTTTCAGATTTACAATTTCTCTTTGTGTGTTACTGACAGGAGAGGCTATAACGGAGCCCAGTGACTGGGTAACGAGCTGCACTGAGTCATTGGCCTGTGTTACAGACCGGCTCGTTGGACCTGCTCATTTCGTGAACTCGCTGGTGTCTCAGCACGTGTGATGACTGAGTGAATCCCTTCCCACACACGGAGCAGGTGAACAGTCTCTCAACCAATGGGCATGCGATGATGTGACAGCAGTTCATTTCTGCTTTTAAGCTCTTCTCACAGTCACTGCATGAAAAGGTCACTCAATAGTGTGAACAAGTTAATGTTTCAGAAGGTGGGATGATCGAGTGAATCTCTTCCCACACACGGAGCAGGTGAACAGTCTCTCCCCACTGTGAGTGCGTCGATGTCTCAGCAGTTCGTTTCTGATTTTAAATCTCTTCCCACAGTCAGAACATTTAAAGGTCACTCAGTGTGAACTCGCTGGTGTTTCAGCAGGGAGGATGACCAAGCAAATCCCTTCCCACACACGGAGCAGGAGAACGGCCTCTCCCCAGTGTGAGTGCGTTGGTGTGTCAGCAGATTAAATTTGCTTTTATACCTCTTCTCACAGTCAGAACATTTAAAAGGTCTCTCATCGGAGTGAACTCGCTGGTGTCTCAGCAGGTTGGATGACTGAGCGAATCCCTTCCCACACACTGAGCAGGTGAACGGCCTCTTCCCAGTGTGAACTCGCTGGTGTGACAGAAAGTGTGATGACTGAGTGAATCCCTTCCCACACACGGAGCAGATGAACGGCCTCTCCCCAGTGTGAGTGCGTTGGTGTTTCAGCAGTTCAATTTTGCTTTTAAAGCTCTTCTCACAGTCAGAACATTTAAAAGGTCTCTCATCAGTGTGAACTCGCTGGTGTGTCAGCAGGTTGGATGACTGAGTAAATCCCTTCCCACACATGGAGCAGGAGAACGGCCTCTCCCCATTGTGAACTCGCTGGTGTGACAGAAAGTGTGATGACTGAGTGACTCCCTTCCCACACACGGAGCAGGTGAACGGCCTCTCCCCATTGTGAACTCGCTGGTGTGTCAGCAAGGTGGATGAATGAGCGAATCCCTTCCCACACACTGAGCAAGTGACCGGCCTCTTCCCAATGTGAACTCGCTGGTGTGACAGAAAGTGTGATGACTGAGCAAATCCCTTCCCACACACTGAGCAGGTGAACGGCCTCTTCCCAGTGTGAACTCGCTGGTGTGACAGAAAGTGTGATGACTGAGTGAATCCCTTCCCACACACTGAGCAGGTGAACGGCCTCTCCCCAGTGTGGGTACGTTGGTGTTCCAGCAGATTCCTTTTGCAGTTAAACCTCTTCTCACAGTCAGAACATTTAAAAGGTCTCTCCCCAGTGTGAACTCGCTGGTGTTTCAGCAGGTTGGATGACTGAGCGAATCCCTTCCCACACACGGAGCAGGTGAACGGCCTCTCCCCAGTGTGACGGCGTCGATGAGTTTCGAGCTCTGAAGGGTAATTGAATCCCTTCCCACAGTCCCCACATTTCCACGGTTTCTCCATGGTCCGGGTGTCCTTGTGTCTCTCCAGGTTGGACGATCAGTTGAAGCCTCGTCCAAGCACAGAACACGTGGACGGTTTCTCCCCGCTGTGAATGGTGCGATGTTTTTTCAGGCTGTGTAACTGGTTAAAGCTCTTTCCACAGTCAGTGCACTGGAACACTCTCACTCGGGTGTGTGTGTCTCGGTGCTTTCCCACTCACACTGATGTTTGAAATCTTCTCCCACAGATAGAACAGACAAACATTTCTCCTTCCACATTCAAAGGCCGATGATATTCAGGTCCTGATGAATCGAGAGACTCTGTCAGATCTTGACGTGATCTTTGGTTTGAGTTTCCCTCTGTAAATCCTCCCCTGTAAAAGGAGTTTATAAAAGTTATCACTGCAAATACAGGATAGAAATTCAGATCAGATAGCTCTACTTTATATGGAACATTATTTCCTCTCTCATTTCTCAAAGCTGAAAATCCCCGTCCCACACACTCTCCCTCCTCCCTGTGCTGAAATCCAAACCCATCGCATCATCTTTCAGTGGCCCGAAACCATGAGTGAAAGGGTGAGAGAGAGTGTGAGAGAGGGAGTGTGAGAGTGAGTGTGAGAGAGTGAGTGTGAGAGAGTGAATGTGAGTACAGCAGTGCGCTCGGTGTGGAGAATGAAGTGGGGCAGGTGGAGCATGTTTCAGTGGGGCAGCAGTGATCATAATCTCATTCGGTTTAGAACAGTTATGGAAAAGGACAGGGGACAGTCAAATGTGAAAATTCTTAACTGTAGGAGGGCGAATTTCATGAGTTAAAAAGGGATCTTGTCCGTGTGGATTGGAATCAAAAATTGGCAGGCAGAACAGTAATTGAACAATGGGAGGCCTTCAAGGAGGAGTTGGTTTGGGTACAGAGCAGACAGATTCCCACGAGGAGGAAAGGAACGGCATCCAAAGCTCGAGCTCCCTGGATGACTGAAGATATGGAGATCACCATTTCTCCTTCATTTACAGACGCTCCCTGACCGAACACCATTTCTACTTCATTTACAGACGCTCCCTGACCGATCACCATTTCTCCTTCATTTACAGACGCTCCCTGACCGAATACCATTTCTCCTTCATTTACAGACGCTCCCTGATCGATCAACATTTCTCCTTCATTTACAGACGCTCCCTGACCGATCCCCATTTCTCCTTCATTTACAGACGCTCCCTGATCGATCACCATTTCTCCTTCATTTACAGACGCTCCCTGACCGATCACCATTTCTCCTTCATTGACAGACGCTCCCTGATTCGATGAGTCACGAGGTTTGACGCTGACACTGCGCATGCTCGGAGGCCGCGGGCCGTGTGTTGAGTTTCGGGTCTGATCTAAACCGGAGCCCCCGGAGTGTAGAGAGAGAGAGGAGAATGTTCACTGTTTGATATTCGGGCCCGGGGCCGCACTCGGGGTTTGTGAAGCCCCCGCCCCCTCCCCCGGGGTTTATTAACCCGCTCCCCCCGCCCATCTCTCACCTGTTGCCGACACGATCTCGGCCTCACTCCCCGCCCGCCGCGCATGCTCAGCTCACACTGCCCGGGTGATTGACGGGAGCTCCGGACCAATAGGAAGAGCGGAGAGGGGCTGGAGGACCGAGCGGGCGGTTGGTCCTCCAACCAATGGGAGTGGGTGAGGGGCGGGACTTGCGGCACCGAGTGGGCGGGGCTGAGCCCGGATCTCCCTCATTGGCTGAAACTCTGCATCAATTTGAAACCTGATTGATGTCAAACTCGAGGGAAAAACTGGACTTCAATAAAGGACAAAGAGGAGGGAATATTGGAGGGAATAACACAGTGTAGGGATAAAATGGATTAATTCAGGACAGACAGCAGGGAATATTGGAGGGAATAACACAGTGTAGGGATAAAATGGATTAATTCAGGACAGACAGCAGGGATTATTGGAGGGAATAACACAGTGTAGGGATAAAATGGATCAATTCAGGACAGACAGCAGGGATTATTAGAGGGAATAACACAGTGTAGGGATAAAATGGATTAATTCAGGACAGACAGCAGGGAATATTGGAGGAAATAACACAGTGTAGGGATAAAATGGATTAATTCAGGACAGACAGCAGGGAATATTGGAGGGAATAACACAGTGTAGGGATAAAATGGATTAATTCAGGACAGACAGCAGGGAATATTGGAGGGAATAACACAGTGTAGGGATAAAATGGATTAATTCAGGACAGACAGCAGGGAATATTGGAGGGAATAACACAGTGTAGGGATAAAATGGATTAATTCAGGACAGACAGCAGGGATTATTGGAGGGAATAACACAGTGTAGGGATAAAATGGATTAATTCAGGACAGACAGCAGGGATTATTGGAGGAAATAACACAGTGTAGGGATAAAATGGATTAATTCAGGACAGACAGCAGGGAATATTGGAGGGAATAACACAGTGTAGGGATAAAATGGATTAATTCAGGACAGACAGCAGGGAATATTGGAGGGAATAACACAGTGTAGGGATAAAATGGATTAATTCAGGACAGACAGCAGGGAATATTGGAGGGAATAACACAGTGTAGGGATAAAATGGATTAATTCAGGACAGACAGCAGGGAATATTGGAGGAAATAACACAGTGTAGGGATAAAATGGATTAATTCAGGACAGACAGCAGGGATTATTGGAGGGAATAACACAGTGTAGGGATAAAATGGATTAATTCAGGACAGACAGCAGGGATTATTGGAGGGAATAACACAGTGTAGGGATAAAATGGATTAATTCAGGACAGACAGCAGGGATTATTGGAGGGAATAACACAGTGTAGGGATAAAATGGATTAATTCAGGACAGACAGCAGGGATTATTGGAGGGAATAACACAGTGTAGGGATAAAATGGATTAATTCAGGACAGACAGCAGGGATGATTGGAGGGAATAACACAGTGTAGGGATAAAATGGATTAATTCAGGACAGACAGCAGGGATTATTGGAGGGAATAACACAGTGTAGGGATAAAATGGATTAATTCAGGACAGACAGCAGGGATTATTGGAGGGAATAACACAGTGTAGGGATAAAATGGATTAATTCAGGACAGACAGCAGGGATTATTGGAGGAAATAACACATTGTAGGGATAAAATGGATTAATTCAGGACAGACAGCAGGGATTATTGGAGGAAATAACACAGTGTAGGGATAAAATGGATTAATTCAGGACAGACAGCAGGGATTATTGGAGGAAATAGCACAGTGCAGGGATAAAATGGATTAATTCAGGACAGACAGCAGGGATTATTGGAGGAAATAGCACAGTGCAGGGATAAAATGGATTAATTCAGGACAGACAGCAGGGATTATTGGAGGAAATAACACAGTGTAGGGATAAAATGGATTAATTCAGGACAGGCAGCAGGGAATATTGGAGGAAATAACACAGTGTAGGGATAAAATGGATTAATTCAGGACAGACAGCAGGGAATATTGGAGGGAATAACACAGTGTAGGGATAAAATGGATTAATTCAGGACAGGCAGCAGGGAATATTGGAGGAAATAACACAGTGTAGGGATAAAATGGATTAATTCAGGACAGACAGCAGGGATTATTGGGGGAAATAACACAGTGTAGGGATAAAATGGATTAATTCAGGACAGACAGCAGGGAATATTGGAGGGAATAACACAGTGTAGGGATAAAATGGATTAATTCAGGACAGACAGCAGGGATTATTGGAGGGAATAACACAGTGTAGGGATAAAATGGATTAATTCAGGACAGACAGCAGGGATTATTGGAGGAAATAACACAGTGTAGGGATAAAATGGATTAATTCAGGACAGACAGCAGGGATTATTGGAGGAAATAACACAGTGTAGGGATAAAATGGATTAATTCAGGACAGACAGCAGGGATTATTGGAGGAAATAACACAGTGTAGGGATAAAATGGATTAATTCAGGACAGAGCAGGGATTATTGGAGGAAACAACACAGTGTAGGGATAAAATGGATTAATTCAGGACAGAGCAGGGATTATTGGAGGAAATAGCACAGGTCTGGGGAGCTGGGACTTGGCCATGAGAGTAATTGAAGGTATGGGAACAGAAATAATCTACAGTGAGAAAGGAGAAAAGGCAAAATAATCGGTAATTAGGACATCAATTAGTCTCTTATGTTGAATTCATCAAGTAATTGACCCATTCTGTTTGAAAGAAAGTTGATTTATTTGACAGAGATCCAGAATATTGAATTTCAGCCCAGTTATAGCGGTTATTAACATCAGCAGAAACAAATCCCAACTCCCAGAATGAGGTTCTGCTGCTGAAACCCTCATCCGTGCCTTTGTTTACCTCCAGACTCGACTATTCCAATGCTCTCCAGGCCCGGCCTTCCACTTTACACCCTCCGTAAACTTGAACCCACAATCTCCAGATCAATAATCAGTCCCATTATTCATTGTGTCACTGGCCCAGGCTGTGGAGAACACGGAGCAGCTCCCACTCCCACAGCACTGCGGTATGAGCAGGTACCGAGTCAGCCTCAGTCATGAGCACTGGAATCCACGAGTCCGGGTGTGTCAAAGGTGCACGGTGAACAATCTCCAAAGTGAAACATTTTTGCCGCTTCCCTTCGATACCTTAGCTGGTCGAGCAACAAGACTGTCGTGGAAAATAAGACAAAGTCATCCTTCCGTCATTTGTTCAATTCCTGCTCGAAGGAGAACGCGTGATTTTGCAATAAGCAGCAATTAGTTCAAGGTCGCTCTCTTAACTTTACAGGCACCTCACAGATTAACATGTTGCCATGAAGGCACAGGATGCCTCTTTTCCTTTCTCAAACCTGAAAACTTTCTGTGTCTGCCCAAACAAGGCTGCTCTGCCTCTGCTCACCAGCAGGGAGCGCTTTTGAGCAGCAATACTTCAAAACACTCAGCTCTCGCTTTCAGGCAAAAGAAGTCTTCGATCAGCACCGGACTCCACGAGTCTGAACGTGTCAACAGGCGCACGGTGAACAATCACCAAAGACAGCACTGTTTATCACTTCCCTTCGATAGCTCAGCTGGTAGAGCGGAGGACTGTAGTGAATAAAACAAAATAAAGTCATCCTTAGGTCGCTGGTTCAATTCCGGCTCGAAGGAGTGAGTGTGATTTTGGAATAAGCAGCAATTACCTCAAGGTCACTCTCTGAACTTCACAGGCAGCTCACAGATTAACATGTTGCCACTCAGGCACAGGACGCCTCTTTTCCTTTCCAAAACCAAAAAGCTTTCTGTGTCTGCCCGAGCACGGCTGTTTCACTCGAACATTTCCCTCTGCTCACCAGCAGGGAGTGCCTTTGAGCAGCAACACTTCAAATCGCCCTCAATTTCAGGCAAAATGGTCTTCGATCAGTCAGTCAGTCAGGGCTCTCGCTGCTCCTCGAGCTCGGGCAGCTGTTGCTTTCTGGTGACCTCGTCTTCCTTCCGAAGGCTCGGGCTCTTCTCAGCATCATTCATGATTACTGCGGCTTCCCGTTCGCTGTTCCTCACTTGCTGATGCTGGATACCGCCGATTGGAGCAAAGTATTTAATATATTCAGGGAGCGGCAACCCAAGGCAAGATTTCTCTGCTGGTCTTGGAGCAGCTTGAAGGCGAGTGTGAGGCAGGAACTGTGAGGGGCGATTTACAAACAGCAAACGAGGAATTAGCTCAACTGGTGGAGCGCTCACTTGGCCTGTGAGAAGTAGCGGGATCTTTGATTATATTCTCCACTCACCATTTGTCTTGGGGCAATTATACAGAAACAAGAGTGTTGTCAGTGAGTCCATCGCCCATGGACTTCCTAAACTTCACTGTGTGTTTGGATACAGAGAGATCAAGGGGCAGCAAATCTTTTGATGTGCTGCAGGAAGCAAAAGTTCTTGATTTTGCGATGCAGCAAAGATGGAAAGATGAGGTGAGAGATGGAAAAAAAGCTTCATAATCCTTGATGCCTTCTCTGAAGATTGAATTCAGGACCTTCAGATTATGACACTGATGCACTGCTTGCTGCACTGAGAAGGCACTTACCAGGTATGGAGCCAGGCAGCACCACCAAGTAGGACAGCTTGCAAGGTATTGAAGGCCATAAAATTTTGCATTAAAAAATCCAAGCCAGGTAGGAATCGAACCTAATGTGTTATCCATTGCACCACTGGCCCAGATTATATCGAATTGGTAGCAGTGGGAGGCAGTGGGCATGGCGGAGGTACTAAATAAATACATTGCATCTGTCTTTCCCAAGGAAGAAGACGCTGCCAGAGTGTCAGTAAAGGAAGATGTTGTAGAGATACTGGATTGGCTCAAAATTCATAAACAGGAGGTACTGGAAAGGCTGGCTGTACTTAAAGTAGATCCGTCATCTGGTCCGGATGGGATGCATCCTCGGTTGCTGAGGGAAGTAACGGTGGAAATTGCAGAGGTACTGGCAAAAAACCTCCAAACATCCTTAGATATGGGGGTGATGCCAGAGGACTGGAGAATTGCAAATGTTACACCCCTGTTCAAGAAAGGGTGAAAGAAAAAATCCAGCAACTACTGACCAGTCAGTTTAACCTCGGTAGTGGAGAAAGTTCGAGCAACGATAATCCGGGACAGAATTAGCAGTCAATTGGACAAGGATTAGGGAAAGCCAGCACGGATTTGTTAAAGGCAAATCGTGTTTAATTAAATTGATACAGTTTTTTGATGAGGCAACAGAGAGTAGATGAGGGCAATGCAGTTAATGTGGTGTGTATGGACTTCGAAAAGGCTTCAGATAAAGTGCCGCATAATGGGTTTGTCATCAAGATTGAAGCCCATGGAATAAAAGGGGCAGTAGCAGCATGGATACAGAATTGGCTGAATAACAGGAAACAGAGTGTAGTGGTGAACGGTTGTTTTTCGGAATGGAGGGAGGTGTACAGTGGTGTTCCCCAGGGGTCGGTGCTGGGACCACTGCTTTCCTTGATATACATTAATGACTTGGACTTGGGGATGCAGGGCACAATTTCCAAATTCTTGCTACCAAAATGCTCCACTTCACTGTCATCTGCATTAAAATTCATTGGCCAATTATACACCCATTTTGCAAGTTTATTAATGTATTTTGTATTTGGTCGCAATCTTCATCAATATTATCCAAACTCCACCCCACCCCGCCAATCTGGTGTCATCTGTAAATTTTGAAATTGTACTTCCGATTCCCGAGTCCAATTCGTTGATGTGAATTGTGAACAGTGGTCCCAGAACCAATCCTTGTGGAGCCCCACTTTCCACCTTATACAGTGTGAGTCGCTACAATTAACCCCACTCTCTGTTTGAGAGCAGTAGTCAAGAGAAACTTCTTTACATAGGGAGTAGGCAGTCTGTGGAATTCACTTCCACGGTTAGTGTTTGGGGCACACAGTTCTGTAATGACAAGTGGTCCTCATGTTTTTATCCAAGACAGGCCTCAGCCCAGTCATTTACTCTAAATGTTGGTGCAATAGTTCAAGCTCAGAGGTGCCAGGTATCGGGAGCAGCAGCTGTAAATAAAATCTAAATGTAAGTAAATACCAATACAGTTCATCTTCATCTATTTCTAGTTTAATAACTTTTGCTGAATGTGGCCCAGGCCAAGTGCCAGGATATCGGGTCAGGTTCACCATAGGAAATGAGTTTGACATCCCTGAGATAGACAATGTGAACCGGATTACCCTCATCCACTAACCCAGCAACTTCTTCAAAAAACTCAAGCAAGTTTGTAAGACACCATTTTCTTTCCCAGAAGCCGTGTTGAATATCTCGAATGGCTCCCTCTCTTTCCCCGTGATCATAAACAGCATCTCTTAGGATCCCTTCAAGCATCTTCCCTCTGATCGAGGTCACACTGATGGGCCTGTCATTCCCCGGCTCTGATTTGTCCCCTTTAATGAAAATGGGAACTACATGAGCTCCCTTCCAATCTCAGGGGACAATCCCTGACTCTATTGAGCTGTTGAAGATACCCGTCCCATCTCTTTAAACACCCGGGGGTGGATATCATCCGGACCTGGAGCACAATGCATTTTGAGAGTTCATATTTTATCCAAAGTGACATCCCATTCTATTTTAATATTTATGATGTTATTGTTGACAGCACATCCCACAGCTGGAATCTGAGCCTCATCCACAGGAGTGTAGACTGATGAGAAATAGTCATTCAACAGCTCTGCCACAGCCCGGGAATCTGTCCTGAACTGTCTTTCAGTGGCCCTAAAGCATCTTTAATGGTCTTCTGACTCCTGATGGAGCTGGAAAGACATTTGCTATTATTCTCAGAATTGGGCACCATCTTCTTTTCCAAAGATCTCTGAGCTTCTCTAATGGCTGCTTTTGTCTCCCTCGATTGTGGGTGATATTTGACCCAATTCTCCTGTAAACTGAATTCATCCTGATCTGATCTGGGTTAAATGTAAGACAGTTCGGGGAGTCAGGAATCATTCACCGCGAGACCCACACTGACAGGTAAAACCCCAGACGGTTCCTTGGTAAGGATTCCTCTGGTACCTCAGCATATCATTGTCAGCTATCTTACAGTCCACTCCTGGAGGCCCCACTCCCTGAGCCTACAACCTTCAGCAGGGTCAGTGGTGGAGTTCCGCAGTGGGAGTGATCCCAGAATAACTGTCGGGATCGCTCCCACCCTGTGGATGGTCTGGGTCGTGTATTTTTAGTGATCCTGGTGTCCAACACGCACATCAATAAAACCGTGAATTCTGGAAACACACTGCAGGTCCTTCTTTATCTGGAGATCGAATGACTGTTGTATAATTGTACCAGCAGTTAACAGGCTCCTGTGAACTCCTCCCTCTGCTATTTTGATGCAGACTTTAACCCATTTATTTTAAATGGGTTTATTTTAAATGAGTCAACGCCTGCCTTAAATGGTAGACTCAGGACTGTCACACAAACAGGTTAAATCTTCATAGAATAATTACCACAGTCATTTTTGGACTGGACGCCGCACAGTGACTTTGCTGTCAGTGAAGAGAGACGAGAAAGACCAAAGTGCCGTTTGCCCCTCTCAGTGTGGCCCTGAAGGACTGTGTCCAGGCTGAAGTTCTGTTCCCACCGGACGATCCTCCCCCCAGATTGTCCTTTCTGAGCTCCAGTCAGGTGATGCTAAACACTCAGGTGGGAAAGACCAAAATCGACAACAAGGGTTTAAAACAAAGCTGATTTATTTAACAGAGAAACAGAATATTAAACTCCAGCCCAGTTTTAGGGGTTATTAACATCAGCAGAAACAAACCCCAACTGTCAGAATGAACATGGTTCAGTCCTGGATGGGATTTACAGCAGAATCCAACCCCTGCAGTCATATGTGAACTCGCTGGAGTCTCAGCACGTGTGATGACTGAGTGAATCCCTTCCCACACACGGAGCAGGTGAACAGTCTCTCCCCAATGGGCATGAGTTGATGTGTCAGCAGTTCCTTTCTGCTTTTAAAGCTCTTCTCGCAGTCACTGCATTAAAAGGTCACTCAATAGTGTCAACAAGTTAATGTTTCAGGAGGTGGGATGATCGAGTGAATCTCTTCCCACAAACGGAGCAGGTGAAAAGTCTCTCCCCAGTGTGAGTGCGTCGATGTCTCAGCAGTTCGTTTCTGATTTTAAATCTCTTCCCACAGTCAGAACATTTAAAGGTCTCTCATCAGTGTGAACTTGCTGGTGTGACAGAAGGTGGGATGACCGAGTGAATCTCTTCCCACACACGGTGCAGGAGAACGGCCTCTCCCCAGTGTGAACTCGCTGGTGTGCCAGCAGGGTGGATGACTGAGTGAATCTCTTTCCACACACGGAGCAGTTGAACGGCCTCTCCCCAGTGTGAGTGCGTTGGTGTTTCAGCAGATTCCTTTTGCTTTTAAAGCTCTTCTCACAGTCAGAACATTTAAAAGGTCTCTCATCAGAGTGAACTCACTGGTGTGTCAGCAGGGTGGATGATTGAGCGAATCCCTTCCCACACACGGAGCAGGTGAACAGCCTCTCCCCAGTGTGACGGCGTCGATGAGTTTCCAGCTCTGAAGGGTAATTGAATCCCTTCCCACAGTCCCCACATTTCCACGGTTTCTCCATGGTCTGGGTGTCCTTGTGTCTCTCCAGGTTGGACGATCAGTTGAAGCCTCGTCCACACACAGAACACGTGTACGGTTTCTCCCCGCTGTGAACGGTGCGATGTTTTTTCTGGCTGTGTAACTGGTTAAAGCTCTTTCCACAGTCAGTGCACTGGAACACTCTCACTTGGGTGTGTGTGTCTCGGTGCTTTTCCACTCACACTGATGTTTGAAATCTTCTCCCACAGATAGAACAGACAAACATTTCTCCTTCCACATTCAAAGGCCGATGATATTCAGGTCCTGATGAATCGAGTGACTCTGTCAGATCTTGATGTGATCTTTGGTTTGAGTTTCCCTCTGCAAATCCTCCCCTGTAAAAGGAGTTTATAAAAGTTATCACTGTAAGTACAGGATAGAAATTCAGATCAGACAACTCTACTTTCTATGGAACATTATTTCCTCTCTCATTCCCCAAAGCTGTAAATCCCCATCCCACACACTCTCCCTCCTCCCTGTGCTGAAATCCAAACCCATCGCATCATCTTTCAGTGGCCCAAAACCATGAGTGAAAGGGTGAGAGAGGAGTGTGAGAGAGTGAATGTGAGAGTGAATGTGAGAGAGTGAGTGTGAGAGAGTGAGTGTGAGTACAGCAGTGGCCTGGGTGTGGAGAATGAAGTGGGGCAGGTGGAGCATGTTTCAGTGGGGCAGCAGTGATCATAATCTCATTAGGTTTAGAACAGTTATGGAAAAGGATAAGGAACAGTCAAATGTGAAAATTCTTAACTGGAGGAGGGCTAATTCCAGTGAGTTAAAAAGGGATCTTGTCCGTGTGGATTGGAATCAAAAATTGGCAGGTAGAACAGTAATTGAACAATGGGAGGCCTTCAAGGAGGAGTGGGTTTGGGTACAGAGTGGACAGATTCCCATGAGGAGGGAAGCAACGGCCCCCTGGATGACTGAAAACATAGAGATCACCTTATCTCCTTCATTTACAGACGCTCCCTGACCCATCACCATGTCTCCTTCATTTACAGACGCACCCAGACCGACAACCAGTTCTCCTTCATTTACAGACGCTCCCTGACCGATCTCCATTTCTCCATCATTTACAGACGCTCCCTGACCGATCACCATTTCCCCTTCATTTACAGACGCTCCCTGACCGATCACCATTTCTCCTTCATTTACAGACGCTCCCTGACCGATCCCCATTTCTCCTTCATTTACAGACGCTCCCTGACCCATCACCATTTCTCCTTCATTTGCAGACGCTCCCTGACCGATCACCATTTCTCCTTCATTTGCAGACGCTCCCTGACCGATCACCATTTCTCCTTCATTTACAGACGCTCCCCGACCGATCATCATTTCCCCTTCATTTACAGACGCTCCCTGACCGATCACCATTTCTCCTTCAATTGCAGACGCTCCCTGACCGATCCCCATTTCCCCTTCATTTCCCGGCGGGGAGTGAGGGGGGGATAATGTTCACTGTTTTATATTCGGGTCTGGGGCCGCACTCGGGGTTTGTAAAGCCTGAGCCTGGGCCTGAGCCCGGACCCGGGCCCCGGGGTTTATTGAGCCTCTTGCTCCGATCCTCTGACCTGCACCGAACGCGCTCCTCCCGCAGCCTCGACTGGCCGCGCATGCTCAGGACACACTGACCGGTAATGAGTCACTACTGCGCCTGCGCACTGGGCTCCACTGATTCAGATAGGGCACAATCTGTACCGCGCTGCATGCTGGGTGATGTAGCCGCCATTGATGATCTTAATACCAGGCCGGAAAACAAAGACATTGGAAGCAGGGAGAGCGCGTTTGGACCAAGGATAATAAAATAAACTGAAACACCAGCGCTTCGAGCCATTTAAACCGGCACAAACACACAGCATAGAAACCCCCCCCTCCACCCCGAATTTGGTGAACTCCAGAAATTTTTTTTTCAGTGACTTTTATTAATTTCGTTTCATTAAATGTTGCAACTGAAGGGTTCAATTAATTTTTATTTTCCAAATGCACCTCAGGACCGCCAGTCTCACCATTAACCCCGCCCTGGTGATTAAGGAGAGTTCCGGACCAATGGGAGGAGCGGAAATTTATAGGCATTTCATCTAACTCGGGGGTGTTGCAGGGATCTGTACTGTGGCCTCAATTATTTACAATGTATATCAATGACTTGGATAAAGCAACAGAGTGTCTTGTGGCCAGATTTGCTGATGATACAAAGACAGGTGGAAAAGCAAGTTGCAAGGAGGACTCAAAGTGTCTGTGAAGGGATGTTGACTGGTTAAGCGAATGGGCAAAAAATTTGGCAGATGGAATATAATGTGGGAAAATGTGAAGTCATTCACTTTGGGAGGAAAAATAATATTTTGCTTTTTGATTTGAATGGAGAAATACTACAAAATGCTGCAGTACGGAGGGATCTGGGTTTCCTCGTGCAAGAAAGACAAAATTCAACATGCAGGTGCAGCAGGTAATCCGGAAGGCAAACGGATTATTGGCTTTTATGTCTTGGGGGATGGAGTATAAAAGCAATGAAGTCATGCTACAAATGTACAGGGTGCTGGTGAGACCACAACTGGAGTACTGCATACAGTTCTAAGGAAGGACATACTTGCATTTGAGTTCAGAGAAGGTTCAGTTGGTTGATTCCAGGTATGGAAGGGTTGTCTTATGATGAAAGATTGAACAGGCTGGGTCTATACTCAATGGAGTTTAGATGAATGAGAGGAGATCTTATTGAAACAGACAAGATTCTGAGGAGACTCGATAGGGTAGATGCTGAGAGGATGTTACCCCTCATGGGGGAATCTAAAACTAGGTGGCATAGTCTCAGAATAAGGGGTTACCTGTTTAAGATGGAAATGAGGAGGAATTTCTTCTCCCGGAGCGTCGTGAGTCTTTGGAATTCTTTACCCCAAAAAGCTGCGGAGGCTGAGTCATTGAATACATTCAAGGCTGAGTTAGACAAATTTTTGATCAGCAAGGGAGTCAAAGGATATGGGGAAAGGGCGGGAAAGTGGAGCTGAGGTATAAATTAAATCAGCCATGATCTCATTAAATGGCGGACCAGGCTCGAGGGGCCGAATGGCCTCCTCCTGCTCCTATCTCTTATGGTCTTATGGTAAATTGACTGGACGGCTGTGCGGACAGTTGGTCCTCCAACCAATCAGAGTGTGTGAGGGGCGGGAGTTGCGCCACTGAATGGGCAGTTCTAAGTCCAGATATCCGTCATTGTCTGAAGCATCATTTTTAAAAATTAATTTATCTTAAGCTCCAGGAGAAAACTTGACCTTTCTGTTGGGGCTTGAAACAGATGAAACCAGATGAGGTGGAGCAAACATTTCAACATTTGTTAGAAAAACACATTAATTAAGAACAGCCAATATGGATTAATTGAGATATCTCAATTCTACTGATAAAGGGAATGTCGTGGATGTTGTGTTGATGGATTGTGAAAAGGTGTTTGATAAGATGACGGACAGGAGGCTTGTTGATAAAATTAATACCCACGGTATTAAAATGAATGGGGCAGTGTGGGTAGGAAGTTGTGTAAAGGGCAGGAAACAGAGAGTAGTGGTTAATGGATGTTCTTCAGACTGGAGGGATGTAAACAGTGGTGTCCCCCAGGGTCAGTGTTGGGACCATTGCTCTTCTCAATATAGAGAATGATCTGAGCTTGGGTATGTGGGACACAAGGTGAAAATCTCCAGATGACGCCAACATTGGCAGCGTGGGGAACTGGGAAGAGGAGTGTCAGTGACTTCATTGTGACGTCCACAGGTTCGTAAACAGGCAGGTGAAATTTAACGCAGAGAAATGTGACGGGATACAATTTGAGAGGAAGAAAAATGAGATGAAATGTAAAATAAATGGTCAAAGTTTAAAATTAGAGGAGCAGAGAGACTTAGGGGTGGAAGGTTCTAACTAATGCATTGTCTTATTAATTAACAAGTCTGAGAGTCAGCAACTTTAATTCCTCATTAAGAAATATATGAGCAAATTCTCTTTCCTGTACTGTACCAGAGTAAACATGCCAGTCCCCCCCGTGTACACGAGATGATCCCGACTGTCCCTTACATCAGTATCCCGTCACTTTTAAACCCTGTTGTGATCCATCTCTGTCACTGGAGCTGGAACTTCCCCAGTCTGTGGTTTACAATGACGCATTGCTTGGTTCCCAGCAGTTATTTATCTTCTGTAGCGTTCTCATGATCACTGAACTACCCTGCTTACTGTTAATTAGACTCATAGAATCAAAGAAATTTATGGCACAGAAAGAGGCCATTCGGCCCATCGCGTCTGTGCCGGCCGAAAAAGAGCTATCCAGCTTAATCCCACTTTCCAGCTCTTGGCCCATAGCCTTGTAGCTTCTGGCAGTTCAAGTATTCTTCAAATGCGATGAGAGTGTCTGCCTCAACCACACCTTCAGGCAGTCAGTTCCAGACCCCCACAACCCTTGGGTGAAATAATTTCTCCTCAGTTCCCCATTAAACCTTCTACCAATCACTTTAAATCTATGCCCCTGATTATTAACCTCTCTGCTAAGAGAAGTGGGTCCTTCTAATCCACGCTATCTGGGACCCTCATAATTTTGTTCACCTCAATTAAATCTGCCTTCAGTCTCCTCTGTTCCAAAGAAAACAACCCCAGCCTATCCAGTCTTTCCTCATAGCTAAAATTCTACAGTCCAGGCAATATCCTTGTTAATCTTTCTTGCCTTGTGTATAAAATGTCTGCTATTTGAAAGTCGTGACATTGATCAAATTCCGCGTTACATTTTCTTGTCATTTGTGTCAAGATTTGGAAAAGATCTGCTGCCTGATACTTTAAATGTTGCCGACCTTTAACTGCAGCTCACAGTCTCTGAACAGTCACTGTTATCATCAGCCTTTTGTGTATTTCCTGGTGCTCCATCTCCTTAACAACACAAGCTGATCACAGCATCGTTTCCTTTAAATTGAATTCCACTGTGAAAAAATGCATAATTTCAAAGCTAAGCAACGTGTGCAAGATTGGAAGGAGAATGCGAGAGGAGATAATTGGCTTGGATCAGTGATCTCTTGAGCATTAAGACATTCATTATCTGAAAGAAGCACGGAGATGAGATTTCTGTCCATGTTTATCAGTATAGAAAAGAAGCAGTGAGTTGAGATACTTTTGTCCATTCATCCTGCCATCGACAAAATCCTTCGCCTCTCAATGCCCAGCACCTTTCTTTCCAACTCCTTGCTCTGCAGGGAAGTCTTGGTTTCATTAATTCTCCATGTTCGCAGCAAACATTTAATTCACCTGGCAGATCTGGCCATGGCTTCTAGTCATAAGTCATCCCATCGTGTTGACACCATGTTTGCAACTCAAGATAAGCTGTTTTATGTTCATGGAATTCATTCGAGTCAGTTTTCTAGATCAATATGTCGAGGAATCTACAAGGGAACAGGCTATTTTAGATCTAGTATTGTGTAATGAAACAGGGTTAATTGGTAATCTTATAGTAGATGATCCTCTGGGGAAGAATGATCATAATATTGTAGAATTTGAAATTGAGTTTGAGAGTGATGTCGTTAAGTCCGAAACTAGGGTCTCAAATTTAAACAAAACCAATAACGTAGTTATGAGGGGTGAGTTCGCTCAGGTAGTTTGGGAAATGAGATTAAAAATATAATAATTGATAAGCAATGGTGAACATTTAAAGAAATAATTTAGAATTCCTCAACAAAATTACATTCTCTTGAGGATTAAAAGCTCCACCGGAAAAGTGGTCCAACCTTGGTTAACTGGAGAAATTAATGATAGTATTCGGTTAAAAGAGTCTTATAATGTTTTCAAAAAGAATAGTAAGCCTGAGGATTAGGAGAGTTTGAGAAATCAGCAAAGGATGACCAAGAAATTGCTAAAATGGGAGAAAATAGAACCAGCAAGAAATATAAGAATGGATTGTAAGAGCTTCTACAAGTGTGTATAAAGGAAGAGATTAGCGAAAGTAATCATGGGTCCATTGGAGACAGAGACAGGAGAATTTATAATGGAGAATAAGGAAATGGCAGAGACGTTTAACAAGTATTTTGTATCTGTCTTCACAGTCGAAGACACAAAAATCCTACCAGAAGGATTGGGGAACCAAGGTTCTAATGAGAGTGAGGAACCTAAAGCAATTAAGATTCGTAAAGAAAAAGTACTGGAGGAATTAATGGGGCTAAAAGCTGACAAATTCTTTGGACCTGATGGCCGACATCCTAGGGTTTAAAAAGAGGTGGCTGCAGAGACAGTGGATGCATTGGTGTTATCTTCCAGAGTTCCCATGATTCTAGAAAGGTCCCCATGGATTGGAAGGTACCAAATGTAACCCTGCTATTCAAGAAAGAGGGAGAGAGAAAACAGGGAACTACAGGCCCTTTAGCCTGACAATAGTAGGAGGGAAATTGCGGGAATCTATTACTAGGGACGTGGTCACAGGGCACTTAGAAAATCATAATATGGTTAGGCACATGCAACTCGCTTTTATGAAAGGGAAATCGTGTTTGACAACTCTATTAGAGGTTTTGAGGGTGTAGATAGCAGGGTAGATAAGGGAGAACCAGTGCATGTAGTATATTTGGATTTTCAAAAGGCATTCGATAAGGTGCCACACAAAAGTTTGTTGAACAAGATTAGGGCTCATGGGATTGTGGGTAATATATTAGCATGGATTGGGGATTTGTTGACGTAGAGAAAACAGAAAGTCGGAATAAACAGGTCATTTTCGGATTGGCAGGTTGTAACTAGTGGGGTGCCGTGAAGATCAGTGCTTGGGCCTCAGCTATTTACAATCTATATTAATGACTTAGATGAGGGGACCGAGTGTAATGTATCCAAGTTTGCTGATGAGACAAAATTGGTGGGAAAATAAGCTGTGAGGAGGACGGAAAGAGGATGCAAAGTGATACAGACAGGTTAAGTGAGTGGGCGAGAAGTTGGCAAATGAAGTATAAAGTGGGGAAATGTGAGATTATTCACTTTGGTAGGAAGAATAGAAAACAGAATATCTTTTAAAAGGTGAGAGACTACGAAATGTTGGTATTCAGAGGGATTTGTGTGTCCTTGTACACGGATCACAGAAAGTTAACATGCAGGTGCAGCAAGCAATTAGGAAAGCAAATGGTGTGTTGGCCTTTATTGCGAGGTGGTTGGAGAACAAGGATAAGGAAGTCTTGCTGTAATTATATAGGGCTTTGGTGAGACCGCATCTGGAGTACTGTGTACAGTTTTAATCTCCTTACCTGCGGAACGATACACTTGCCTTAGAGTGGGTGCAACAAAAGTTCACTAGATTGATTCCTGGGATAAGAGGGTTGTCCTGTGAGGAGAGATTGAGTAGAATGGGCCTGATATTCTCTGCAGTTTACAATAATGAGGTGGTCTCATTGAAGCATGTAAAATTCTTCGAGGGCTTGACAGTGTAAATGCTGGGATGCTGTTTCCCCTCGCTGGAGAGTCCAGAACTAATGGTTATAATCCCAAGATAAGGGGCCGGCCATTTGGTATAGAGAAGAGGAATAATTTCTTCACTGAGAGGGTTGTGAACCATTGGAATTCTCTACCCCAGAGGGCTGTGGATGCTGAGCCATTGAATAGATTCAAAACAGAGAAAGATAGATTTTTGGACACGAAGGAACTCAAGGGATATGGGGATAGGTCGGGAAAGTGGATTTGAGGTCGAAGATCAGCGATGACGTTATCAAATGGCGGAGCAGGCTCGAGGGACTGAATGGCCAACTCTTGCTCCTTTCGCTGATATTGGTCCGCTGGAAAAGCAGAACTTGCCAGCTGTTTTAAAACTTTTAGCCTGAACAGGGACTTGAACCCTGGACCCTCAGATCACCACCTGTTTTAAAAGTCTGATGCTCTACCGACTGAGCTATCCAGGCTCGCTGTTAAATTAGTTTCCATCATACAGATTCATGGTGGGACTCAAAATTATCCCTGTCGCTGTCCAATGATGGGGAGCATCTCTTTTGTACAATTTTCAGCAACGTGTTAAGGAGAATCCTTGTTTCTGTTGAACATGATGTAAGAAACATGGACAGAGAACTCGTGATTTTACAATTCTTCTTGTCTGTACAAAATGTCTTGTCATTCGTTCGCAGCAATTAAAATAAAACACTTTACCCAATGGCTCAAAAGCTGAACTTGTTCCACACGGGAGCTGGAAAAGGCCTCTCGACATTTCAGCCGATCAACAATTGAAAGCTGAATAATTTCACCCGTTACACCGTGACACCAGGCAGCAGATTTGCCTCCCGAATTTTCCCTACACGACACTTCAAACCGATGAATCTCTGCTTCACAGAAAGAAGAATTGTGTGTTTGGTTCTTCAGATTTAAAGATGTCGTGCCGGCCGCTTTACCATTTCAGCTCTCGCCAATCGCCCCCTCTCCCTCCTATAAACAAATAAACTCTCACCTGCTATTGCAAGACGGGAGGCCAGAGGAGCCTCAGTGCCCACATGGGGACATGAAGAAGTCGATGTGTTATGGAACCGGTTGTACCTTGAACTCCAGTCAAAATGTTTAGAAGGTTCAACTACTTTAGATGGCGCTGAAACTCACAACCCCAGCATTTCTCGAGTGTATAATTATTGTAGAAATAACGCGCGCTGACCGATTGCTCCACTGGAGCCGCGCACGGTCTGTGTCCCCAGTGCTCCCATCAAACAGCTTCATCCTCGGTCTCTCAATTATCGCTTCCTGATCTTTCCCACACAGAAGCCTCCAAACAAGAGGCGATTCATTAAAGATCAGCAGTGATCTTTAAAAGCCGTGGAATCTGAAACAATGCCCCTGAAGATAAGAACATTTAATTGTATTATTATTGAATAAAGGCCAATTTTTTCATGGTACTTTAAGGAGGATTTGGGTAAAGTGGGAGCTGAAATTATGAAACTCTCTCTGGGCTGTCGGTGATTGGAGAGATGGGCGTTATTTCATTTGAAAACCGAGGCTCGGAACTTCCTGATGGAGAAGTGTGAGAGAAGATTGTGGTTAGTGGCAGTTGCCGGGGAGATATGGAGGAGAGGGAGAAAAGTCAAAGTCACAGCTGTGACAGCTCAAGTGCTCTGCTTATCTGTAATATTTAGACAGTAATGTACAGTACAGGACAAACCAGTTTAGAATGTGACCGTGACATGTAAATGTGACGACACGTTCTTGTTTCTGGGCTCATTGAGGTGGGAGTAAAATTCTCGATGCGAGGTTCATATCCCGGCGAATCCCTAATTTAGCCCGGGACTATTGATCTTGACCTGCGGTTCAAACTTTTGCGAAGAGGGAAAGGAAGTCCCCAAATCACTCCACCTGAATCTCAAGCGCTTTCGGAAGAAATTCAGTTCAAACAATCAGGACTTTAAAGGCACCTCAATGACCTGCACTTTCATTGAACGAGCTTTGCTTCCAATTGCATTCGACCTTGAAACCGCTCTGGGTTTTCAACTCACTGAAGCAGAGTGAGGCCGCTCTGTATCTGTGAGCATGTCGGTGACGAGGTTCGCTCTGATATTGGTCGCTTTCAATTTTAAAAAATTTCACGAAACTCAGGGAAAAGAAACCGAGAATCGAATTGTCCCTGTAAGTGATGAATTGAAGGGATTGGTGCTCCAAGCAGATCTGGAAAATGCGCAGTGCGGTCGCTCAGGAATTCCAAATCCACCCTCTCACCACTCGGCGATCATATTAACTGAGCTTTACTCTGGCCCAGTGTCACCGCGCTAAAATCGAGTATTTCTCCGGCACGTTTCTCTTAACTTCACAGTTGCTGGTTTAAGATTGAAGACCGGCTCGTTGGATTTTCACTCCTGCAAGTTTCAACCATTCATTTTGGACTGACTGTAGACAGCTGTTCCATTGATCACTGCAATCAAAAAGTTGAGCTCAATGAGTTACTGGTTCAGTGGGTGACTTCTTCACCTGTCTCGGTGGTGCTATCGGTTGGTGCAAAAGTTTGATGTTTCGAGCCCTAATTTTATTTTCCCTCAGGATTCATCGCCTCAAAGTTCCAGGGTTTCAATGTGTGTTTTGTCTGCAAGAAAATGTACCGTGATCATTGCCGGCTGAGCAGGGCTGATATTCCACCATTTACCCTATTGTCGGAGAGCAGGCACATGAATCATATAAAGGAATGGAACATTGGCTTCACGGAAATCACAATTCATAACCCATTTATTTTAAACAGGTTTATTTTAAATGAGTTAACGCCTGCCTTAAATGGTAGACTCAGGACTGTCGCACAAACAGGTTAAATCTTCATAGAATAATTACCACGGCCATTTTTAGACTGGATGCCTCACGGCGACTTTGCTGTCAGTGAAGAGAGACGAGAAAGACCAAAGTGCCGTTTGCCCCTCTCAGTGTGGCCCTGAAGGACTGTGTCCAGGCTGAAGTTCTGTTCCCACCGGACGATCCTCCCCCCAGATTGTCCTTTCTGAGCTCCAGTCAGGTGATGCTAAACATTCAGGTGGGAAAGACCAAAATCAACAACAAGGTGTTTAAAACAAAACTGATTTATTTAACAGATATCCAGAATATTAAACTCCAGCCCAGTTATAGGGCTTATTAACATCAGGAGAAACAAACCCCAACTGTCAGAATGAACATGGTTCAGTCCTGGATGGGATTAACAGCAGAATCCAACCCCTGCAGTGACTTTTGAACTTCCTGGTGTCTCAGCACGTGTGATGACTGAGTGAATCCCTTCCCACACACGGAATCATAGAATCAGAGAAAGCTACAGCACAGAAGGAAGCCATTCGGCCCATCGTGTCTGTGACGGCCAAAAAAGAGCGATCCAGCTTAATCCCACTTTCCAGGGCTTGGTCCGTAGCCCTGTAGGTTACGGCACTTCAAATGCACATCCATGCACTTTTTAAATGAGTTGAGGTTTTCTGCCTCGACCACCCTTTCAGACAGTGAGTTCAAGACCCTGACCACCCTGTCCGCTTCTGTGTATCCTCGAACTTTATCACTGCTATCCGGAGGTCGAGGAGACAACCATTCGCTCCTCGATGACATAAATCGTGAATTATACCCTGACCCCGACGAGCCCAGAAACAAGAACGTGTCCTTAAATTAAAGTGTTACAGACACATTCTGTGAGAGGTCTGTCTGTGCGATGAAATGGTGTTTTTGAACAGTCATTCTGATATCAGTTTCCTCCTCAAACCTCAACAAATACCAATTCCAAAGTGTGACTTTGTCGCTGAATTCCACAAATTAGGTAAAAATAATAAGTGACACAAGGCACTGCGGGGAGTTGAACCCAGGATCGCCTGTTTACAAGACAGATGCTTTAACCAACTAAACCACAGCACCAATTCACAGCACCTGTTCCCCACCTCGTCTCACTAATATCGATCAGTGACACGTTACTGTCTGTTCGAGGCACAGACCGTTTTATCTTTGTCTGTTTCCCTTGTCCGTTTCCCTGTGCATCCTGATACTGCCTGCATTTCTCGCTGTGTTTATCTTTGTGTATCCATCAGTGTGTTGATACACGGATGATTAAGTGTGCTTGTGTTTGTTACATTAAATAAATTAGGGGTTCAGACAATTCTCGCTCTGACATTGGAGAACTATTGAGCTGAACTTTACAGCGAAGTCTTGTTTATTGTGGTGCTGAAACGAAAAACCCGAAGAGGTCCAAAAAGGGAAAAGGAGAAAAAACTTGTGAAGGAAAATAACGACAACAATCAAGGTATTTACAGGTATATTAAGAGAAAGAAGGGTGACTAAGAGTAATGTGGGCCCCTTAAAGACAGATGGAGGTGATATTGTAATTGAAAATCAGGAAATGGCAGAGTTGCTAAATATTTACTTTGCATCGGTCTTCATAGAAAAGGATGAGGCGAACATAGCAGAGACACGAGGAAAACCGTAAAGAAATCAAGGGGATTCAGTGTAAATAAAATAATGGCAATGGAGAAAATAATGAGATTGAAGATTGTCAAATCTCCAGGACCTGATGTTTACCATCCCAGGGGAATAAGAGGAATAGGTAAGGAACTTGTACGTGCTTACTCATGATCGATCAAAACTCTCTTGATTCAGGAATTGTTGCTTTAATTGAAACATTGTCAATGTCACTCCATTATTTCGGATGGGTCGGAGAGATAAAGTTGGAAATTCTAGGCCTCTCAGTCTGACGCCTGTTGTGGGGAAGTTACCAGTATCCGTTATTGGGGAAAGAATGACTGAGCACTTGGATAAATATGGAGTAATCAGAGAGAGCCAGCATGGATTTGTAAAGGGGAAGTCAAGTCTAACAAAGCTCGTTGAACTTTTTGAAGATGTAACTAACGTGCTCGATAATGGAGTGTCTCTGGGTGTTAGATGGACATTGACTTCCAAAGGCATCCAATAAGGGACCACATAAGAGACTGTCAACAAAAATTAGAGTGCGTGGAATTTAAGGCAACCTATTGAAATGGGTCGGGAGTTGGTTAGAAGGTGGGAGGCAGAGGCCCGGGATAATAAGGGATGTACTCAAATTGGCCGGATGTGATTAGTTCTGGGGCATCAGCTTTTTCCGATATGTATAAATGACGGAGATGAAGGAATAGAGAGCCGAACACTCACGTTTGTCGCTGACATCGAGTTAGGAGGCGCAGTGAGTAGTGTAGATGGGAGCATAAAGTTACAAAGGGAAATTGATAGATTCAGTGAGTTGGTAAAACTGTGTCAGATGGAGCTTACATAGAATTACATCGAATGTACATCACAGAAACAGGCAATTCGGCCCAACTAGACTATACCGGTGTTTATGCTGCAGACGAGCCTCCTCCAACCCCTCTTCATCTAACCCTATGAGCAAACTCTAATATTCCCTTCTCCTCTATGTGCTTCTCCAGCTTCCCCGTAAATGCATCCATTCTATTCGCCTTAACTACTCCTTGTGGTGGCGAGTTGAACATTCTAACGCCTCTCTGGGGAAGTCTGTTTCTCTTGAATGCCAGATTGGATACATTAGTGACTGGATTATATTCATGGGCCCAATGTTTTGGAGTCCCCACTCCCACAAGTACGAACACCTTGTCTATGCCGAACCTATAAAGCCCTCACATAATCTTAAAGCCTGATATCAGGTCACCCTCAGCCTCCTCTTTTCTATACAGAAGAGCCCCAGCCTGTTCAAACTTTCAATATGGGGAAGTATAAGGTCATCTACTTTGGACGGAAGCAATATAGATCAGAGTGTTTTCTAAATGGTGAGAAGCTCGGAACTATGGAGGAGCAGAGAGATTCAGGGATCAAAGTACAGAAATCACTAAAAGCCAGTGGACTGCTGAAAAAATAATTTGAAAGTCTAATGTGATGTTGGCCTTTACCTCAAGGGAGCTGGAATTCAAAGACGTGGAAATATGTTCCAGATAGAAAGCTCTGGTGAGACCCCATTTAAAGTATTGCATTCAGTTCTGGGCACACCCCTCAGGAAAGACATATTGGCCGTGGAGGGGATGCAGCGCAGTTTCACCAGAATGATACCGGGGCTAAAATGGTTACATTATGAGGGCAAGTTGCGTGGACAAGGTTTGTATTTCCTCGTGTATAGAGGATTAAGTGGTGATGTAATTCAGGTGTTGAAGGTGATTCAATGATCCAATCGTGGGTGTGTGAGTTGGTGCTGAATCGGTCCCCTTCAGTGAAGAGAGGGTCAGCGGGCGCCTGACAGACACGGCTCGGAACGGGACTCGCTTCTCTCCGGCGGCAGCGGCTGGTTTAGAGAGATCTCTCTGTCTGCTGCTGTTACTCCGCCTCCCGCACTCTGGGAGAACCGCGGAGCTCGGTCCTCATTTTTCTCTTATGGATCCGGCTCCATCCGTTTACTGTTGACGGGAGTGCGTCTGATACCAAGTCAGTCAGAAGCGGGTGCAAATCACAACATAGGCACAGGCCCAAGGACTGGGGACTGGTTTGATATTGGGTCCTTTTTAAGGGATAGGCTGTAGAATGTTTGTACAATAATAATGATCAGAAGTAACTTTGATACAATGAAGTTTTTTCTGTTTCAGATTTACAATTTCTCTTTGTGTGTACTGACAGGAGAGGCTATAACGGAGCCCAGTGACTGGGTAACGAGCTGCACTGAGTCATTGGCCTGTGTTACAGACCGGCTCGTTGGACCTGCTCATTTCGTGAACTCGCTGGTGTCTCAGCACGTGTGATGACTGAGTGAATCCCTTCCCACACACGGAGCAGGTGAACAGTCTCTCAACCAATGGGCATGCGTTGATGTGTCAGCAGTTCATTTCTGCTTTTAAAGCTCTTCTCACAGTCACTGCATTAAAAGGTCACTCAATAGTGTCAACAAGTTAATGTTTCAGAAGGTGGGATGATCGAGTGAATCTCTTCCCACACACGGAGCAGGTGAACAGTCTCTCCCCAGTGTGAGTGCGTCGATGTATCAGCAGTTCGTTTCTGATTTTAAATCTCTTCCCACAGTCGGAACATTTAAAGGTCACTCAGTGTGAACTCGCTGGTGTTTCAGAAGCTGTGATGACCGAATGAATCTCTTCTTACACACGGAGCAGGAGAACGGCCTCTCCTCTGTGTGAACTCGCTGGTGTGTCAGCAGGGTCAATAACTGAGTGAATCCCTTCCCACACACTGAGCAGGTGAACGGCCTCTCCCCAGTGTGAACTCGGTGGTGTGTCAGCAGGGTCGATGACTGAGCGAATCCCTTCCCACACACTGAGCAGGTGAACGGCCTCTCCCCAGTGTGAACTCGCTGGTGTGTCAGCAGGGTCGATGACTGAGCGAATCCCTTCCCACACACTGAGCAGGTGAACAGCCTCTCCCCAGTGTGAACTCGCTGGTGTGACAGAAAGTGTGATGACCGAGTGAATCCCTTCCCACACACGGAGCAGGTGAACGGCCTCTCCGCAGTGTGAGTACGATGGTGTCTCAACAGTTCAATATTGCTTTTAAACCTCTTCGCACAGTCAGAACATTTAAAAGGTCTCTCATCAGAGTGAACTCGCTGGTGTGTCAGCAGGGTGGATGACTGAGTGAATCTATTCCCACACACGGAGCAGGTGAACGGCCTCTCCCCAGTGTGGGTACGTTGGTGTGTCAGCAGATTCCTTTTGCATTTAAACCTCTTCTCACAGTCAGAACATTTAATAGGTCTCTCCCCAGAGTGAACTCGCTGGTGTGTCAGGAGGCCGGATGACTGAGCGAATCCCTTCCCACACACGGAGCAGGTGAACGGCCTCTCCCCAGTGTGACGGCGTCGATGAGTTTCCAGCTCTGAAGGGTAATTGAATCCCTTCCCACAGTCCCCACATTTCCACGGTTTCTCCGTGGTCCGGGTGTCCTTGTGTCTCTCCAGGTTGGACGATCAGTTGAAACCTCGTCCACACACAGAACACGTGTACGGTTTCTCCCCGCTGTGAATGGTGCAGTGTTTTTTCTGGCTGTGTAACTGGTTAAAGCTCTTTCCACAGTCAGTGCACTGGAACACTCTCACTCGGGTGTGTGTGTCTCGGTGCTTTTCCACTCACACTGATGTTTGAAATCTTCTCCCACAGATAGAACAGACAAACATTTCTCCTTCCACATTCAAAGGCCGATGATATTCAGGTCCTGATAAATCGAGTGACTCTGTCAGATCTTGACGTGATCTTTGGTTTGAGTTTCCCTCTGCAAATCCTCCCCTGTAAAAGGAGTTTATAAAAGTTATCACTGTAAGTACAGGATAGAAATTCAGATCAGATAACTCGACTTTCTGTGGAACATTATTTCCTCTCTCATTACTCAAAGCTGAAAATCCCCCGTCCCACACACTCTCCCTCCTCCCTGTGCTGGAATCCAAACCCATCGCATCATCTTTCAGTGGCCCTAAACCATGAGTGAAAGGGTGAGAGAGAGTGTGAGAGAGTGAGTGTGAGAGTGTGAGTACAGCAGTGGGCTCGGTGTGGAGAATGAAGTGGGGCAGGTGGAGCATGTTTCAGTGGGGCAGCAGTGATCATAATCTCATTAGGTTTAGAACAGTTATGGAAAAGGACAGGGGACAGTCAAATGTGAAAATTCTTAACTGGAGGAGGGCAAATTCCAGTGAGTTAAAAAGGGATCTTGTCCAGGTGGATTGGAATCAAAAATTGGCAGGCAGAACAGTAATTGAACAATGGGAGGCCTTCAAGGAGGAGTTGGTTTGGGTGCAGAGTAGACAGATTCTCACGATGAGGAAAGGAACGGCATCCAAAGCTAGAGCTCCCTGGATGACTGAAGATATAGAGATCACCATGTCTCCATCATTTACAGACGCTCCCTGACCGATCACCATTTCTCCTTCATTTACAGACGCTCCCTGACCGTTCACCATTTCTCCTTCATTTACAGACGCTCCCCGACCGATCACCATTTCTCCATCATTTACAGACGCTCCCTGACCGATCACCATTTCTCCTTCATTTACAGACGCTCCCTGACCGTTCACCATTTCTCCTTCATTTACAGACGCTCCCCGACCGATCACCATTTCTCCATCATTTGCAGATGCTCCCTGACCATTCACAATTTCTCCTTCATTTACAAACGCTCCCTGACCGATCACCATTTCTCCTTCATTTACAGACGCTCCCTGACCGATCACCATTTCTCCTTCATTTACAGACGCTCCCTGACCGTTCACCATTTCTCCTTCATTTACAGACGCTCCCTGACCGTTCACCATTTCTCCTTCATTTACAGACGCTCCCTGACCGATCACCATTTCTCCTTCATTTACAGACTCTCCCCAACCGATCACCATTTCTCCTTCATTTACAGACTCTCCCCGACCGATCACCATTTCTCCATCATTTACAGATGCTCCCTGACCGTTCACCATTTCTCCTTCATTTACAGACGCTCCCTGACCGATCACCATTTCTCCTTCATTGACAGACCCTCCCCGACCGATCACCATTTCTCCTTCATTTACAGACGCGCCCTGACCGTTCACCAGTTCTCCTTCATTTACAGATGCTCCCTGACCGATCACCAGTTCTCCTTCATTTACAGACGCTCCCTGACCGATCACCATTTCTCCTCCATTTGCAGACGCTCCCTGACCGATCACCATTTCTCCTTCATTTACAGACGCTCCCTGACCGATCCCCATTTCCCCTTCATTTACAGACGCTCCCTGACCGAGCCCCATTTCCCCTTCATTTCCCGGCGGGGAGTGAGGGGGGGATAATGTTCACTGTTTTATATTCGGGTCTGGGGCCGCACTCGGGGTTTGTAAAGCCTGAGCCTGGGCCTGAGCCCGGACCCGGGCCCCGGGGTTTATTGAGCCTCTTGCTCCGATCCTCTGACCTGCACCGAACGCGCTCCTCCCGCAGCCTCGACTGGCCGCGCATGCTCAGGACACACTGACCGATCATGAGTCACTACTGCGCCTGCGCACTGGGCTCCACTGATTCAGATTGGGCACAATCTGAACCGCGCTGCATGCTGGGTGATGCAGCCGCCATTGATGATCTTAATATCAGGCCGAAAAACAAAGACATTGGAAGCAGGGAGAGTGAGTTTGGACCAAGGATTATAAAATAAACTGAAACCCCAGCTCTTTGTGCCATTTGAACCGGCACAAACACACTGCGTAGATGCTCCAGAAAATATTTTTTACGGTAACCTTTATTAATTTCGTTTTCTTAAATGTTGCAAGTGACGGGTTCAATTAATGTAAGGAATCTTACAACACCAGGTTATCGTCCAACAATTTTATTTTAAAATCACAAGCTTTTGGAGATTATCTCCTTCGCCAGGTGAGCAGTGAATGAGGTTCTCAAATCGCATATCTTGTATTAGGCTGGGACACCATCACACCAATCAAAGGTGTCGTTGGTGTTCAGACAGATTAGCCACGGAAAACAGTCGGTCCCAGTATACTGAATACACATTGTGTCAAATTACACAGACAGAGAGAAAGAGACCCGAAAGGCAGAGAGAGAGAGAATATTAAAAACAGATAAGTTTTTTTCCCCCCTTGCTGGTGGGGTAACGTGTAGCGTGACATGAACCCAAGATCCCGGTTGAGGCCGTCCTCATGGGTGCGGAACTTGGCTATCAATTTCTGCTCGACGATTTTGCGTCGTCGTGTGTCTCGAAGGCCGCCTTGGAGAACGCTTACCCGAAGATCGGTGGCTGAATGTCCTTGACTGCTAAAGTGTTCCCCGACTGGGAGGGAACCCTCCTGTCTGGCGATTGTTGTGCGGTGTCCGTTCTTCCGTTGTCGCAGTGTCTGCATGGTCTCGCCAATGTACCATGCTCCGGGGCATCCTTTCCTGCAACGTATGAGGTAAACAACGTTGGCCGAGTCACAGGAGTATGAACCATGTACCTGGTGGGTGGTGTCCTCTCGTGTGATGGTGGTATCCGTGTCGATGATCTGGCATGTCTTGCAGAGGTTGCCGTGGCAGGGTTGTGTGGTGTCGTGGACGCTGTTCTCCAGTGTACTGGGACGTGCTGTTCACCGTGACTGGCCTGTTTGAACAACAACGACATCTTTTGATTGGTGTGATGCTGTCCCAGCCTAATAGAAGATATGCGATTTGAGAACCTTTCACTCATTCACCTGACGAAGGGGATAATCTCCGAAAGCTTGTGATTTTAAAATAAAATTGTTGGACTATAACCTGGTGTTGTACGATTCCTTACATTGGACTCTGCACGTAGGGAGAGAGAGGGAGAGAGAGAGAGGGGCTCATCAAACAGGTTGGAGGAGTGGATTCAATCTGCACTAAGATCACTTCACTGAAGGCAGCCCTCCCTCTTCCTTTCACCTTGCTGCCCCGAGCACCGTTTCCCTGCTCCTGGGTCACTGCTGCTCCGAGTCTGGCCTTTGGGTGATTCCTACGGTCACTCCCTCCCCGAAAACCCATCCTGGATCCACTCTCGCTGAACAGCTCAGGTGAGAGCAGGGACATGGCAGGCCTTTCATGGGAGCGTCACTCTGTCCACAACTGACACCCTGTCCCTTCCTAACAGGTCAATCCCACCACCGAGAATCTTACAGCACAGGAGGCCTCTCGGCCCATCGTGCCTGTGCTGGCTCTTTGAAAGAGCTGTCCCATTAGTCCCACTCCCCTGCCCTTTCCCCATGGCCCTGCAAATGTTTCCTTTCAGTGTTTATCCAATTCCCTTTTGAAAGTTATTATTAAATCTGCTTCCACTGCCCTTTCAGGCAGCTCATTCCAAATCATAACTCGCTACGGAAAATAAAACCCTCATCGCAATCTGGTTCTTTTGCCAATTACCTTAAATCTGTGTCCTCTGGTTACCAACCCTTCTGCCAATGGAAATAGTTTCTCCTTATTTAATCTATTAAAACCCTTCATAATTTTGAACACCTCTATTAAATCTCCCCGTAACCTTCTCTGCTCTAAAGAGAACAACCCCAGTTTCTCCACATAACTGAAGTCCCTCATCCCTGGTACCATTCTAGTAAATCTCCTCTGCACCCTCTCCAAGGCCTTGACATCCTTCCTAAAGTGTGGTGCCCAGAATTGGACACAATACTCCAGATGAGGCCTAACCAGTGTTTTATAAAGGTTTAGTATAACTTCCTTGCTTTCATACTCGATGCCTCTATTAATAAAGCCCAGGATCCTGGATGCTTTTTTTCTTAAAACAGCCTTCTCAATTTGTCACCTTCAAGGATTTGTGTCTGTGCACTCCCCAGGTCTCTCTGTTCCTGCATTCCCTTTAAAATTGTACCATTTAGTTTATATTGCCTCTCCTCATTCTTCCTACCAAAATGTATCACTTCCCACTTCTCTGCGTTAAATTTCATCAGCCATGTGTCTGCCCATTCCACCAGTCTATGTCCTCCTGAAGTCTGTTACTATCCTCCACGTTGTTTACTACATTTCCGAGTTTCGTATCATCTGCAAAGTTTGAAATACCCTGAATACCCAAGTGCAAGTCATTAATATATATCAAAAAGAGCAGTGGTCCTAATACTGACCCCTGGGGAACACCACTGTATATTTCCCTCCAGTCTGAAAAACAACCGTTCATCACTGCTCTCTGCTTTCTGTCCCGTAGCCAATTTTGTAACCATGCAGCCACTGTCCCTTTAATCCCAGGGGCTTCAAATGATCCCTTCTGTCTCTGGACCCCGTTTATACCGTCCTTCCCCAAAAACTTATTCCACAACTCTGCCCTCTGGTGTAGAAAGGTCCCAGCCCTCTGACTCCAACTCCCTGGTTTAGATGAGTGGAGGCCTCCAGCCCATGGAGCACCCCATCTAACGGCCCATGAAAGGACTCTGTGTTTTCCCTCCGCTACCCTACTGAGAGCCTCCCCTCCGGGTGTTCCATCCTGCCCACACTCGCCCCAGTTTGTACACACGTTCCCTTATCCTGCAGTCAAACTTGGAATGAAAATATGCAGAATCTTATCTGCCTCGACAAGGCCCCCTTGTCAGAAGATGGTGGCTTCGAGCCCCACTCCAGAGACTCGAGCACCTAATCCAGGCCGACACTCCCAGTGCAGTACTGAGGGAGTGCCGCACTGTCTGAGGTGCCGTCTTTCTGATGAGACGTTAAACTGAGTCCCTGCCTGCCCCTCTCAGGTGGATGTAAAAGATCCCACGGCCACTAATGGGAGAAGAGCAGAATTCTCCCCTGGGTGTTCTGGCCAATATTTATCCCTCAACCAACGCCACTAAAACACAGATTATCTGGTCATTATCACAACGCTGTTTGTGGGATCTTGCTGTGCACAAGTTGGCTGCCCGTTTCCTAAATTGCAACAGTGACTACACTTCAAAATAGTACATTACTGGCTATTAAGTGCTCAGGGACGTCCCGAGGTCGTGGAAGGGGCGAAATAAATGTACGTTTTTTTAAAAAACAAAGTCCCTTTGACACTGGGGATCAGTCCTGCAGTCCTTTTAACCCCTGGCCCCTGGTACCCAAGCCCTAGACCACCCCTCTTTACTCCGAGGGCTAGTGGAGGGCAGTTGGGGCAAGGGATGCTTTGCCACAAAGTGCCTGAAGCAGAGCCCACTGCATCTTTCACAGGACGACTGGATAACCGTATGAAGCTGAGGCTCGTGCTATGGGGGAGAGAAGGGGAGAGGGGCTTATGTCCCGGGAGGTGGAGGGAGCTAAAACCCACAAACTTCTGACTCGGAGGGGTGAGTGACGCTGACCGAGGAACGAGACAGGGTCCCCGAGACCGAGAGCAGTAAGTGGAGAAGGGGTGGGTGTTGCAGACTGAAGCCTGTGCTGGGTGCTCCTACCATTGGTGTCCCTCATCTCTTCCTCTCGCTGCTTCATGTCGGCAAAGTCATTGACGATCGACTCTGACAGATCCTCCAATCGTCGCAGCTCCACCTCAAGTGGCTTCAGCTTCTCCGCCTTGGCGATCTGGGCAGGGAGAGAGAGAGAGAGAGAGAGACGGTCTGTAAGATCGGACAAAGATGTAGTAAATCCATTGTTGACTTGAGAGACCCACACTACAGAAAGGATATTGAAGCACTGGAGGCAGTGCGGGAAGGATTTACAAGGACGTTACCGGAATTGAGTGGATGCGGACGTGCCCGTCACGATAGATTGAGCAGGCTGGGGCTCTTTTCTCTGTAAAAGACTAAGAGGAGACCCGATAGAGGTATTGAAAATTAGGATTGGTGAATGTGGAGAAACTGCTTCCACTAGTGGGGGAGACCAGAACAAGGGGGCCGAAATATAAGAGAGGCACGAAAAGATCAAGTAAAGAATTCAGGAGGAATTTCTTTACAGAGAGTGGTGAGAATGTGGAACTCGCTGCGACACAGAGTGGTTGAGGCGAATAGTATTTAAGGGGAGGCTTGATGCGTATATGAGGGAGAAAGGAATCGAGGGATATGGGGGCAGAGTGGGAGGAGGCTCGTGTGGAGGATAAACACCAGCATGAAGCCACTGGGCCGAATGGCCTGTTCCTCTGCTGTAGATTCTACATTACCGCAGGGAAGGGGATATAAAGCACGGACACTCACATCTTCATAGTTCTTGGCTTCAACTCCATGTTTGGTGTTGAGAATAATCAGCTGGTCAGGAACTCGAAAATGGCCTGAGAACAAGAAAACACCAAGCTTAGGACCGGCCCCCACCGACACCCCGTGTGGGACCCGCGCCCCCGCCGACATTACTGCTCCATGGTCATGGAACTACGCACTCCCACAGGGGCCCCTGAACCCCCAAACCCACAGGGACTCCGCACTCCCACACGGGTCCCTGAACCCCCAAACCCACAGGGACTCCGCACTCCCACACGGGCCCCTGAACCCCCAAACCCATGGGGACTCAGCATGCCCACACGGGTCCCTGAACCCCCAAACCCACAGGGACTCCGCACTCCCACACGGGCCCCTGAACCCCCAAACCCACGGGGACTCCGCACTCCCACACGGGCCCCTGAACCCCCAAACCCACAGGGACTCCGCACTCCCACACGGGCCCCTGAACCCCCAAACCCACAGGGACTCCGCACTCCCACACGGGTCCCTGAACCCCCAAACCCACAGGGACTCCGCACTCCGACACGGGACCCTGAACCCCCTGGCTTCTGTGATGGTGGGGATACCGGGAGGAGGCCGAGATGGATCATCCACTTGGCACTTCTGGCTGAAGATGGTTGCAAACGCTTCAGCCTTGTCTTCTGCACTCACGTGCTGGACTCCGCCATCACTGAGGATGGGGATGTTTACAGAGCCTCCTCCTTCCGTTAGTTGTTTAATTGTCCACCACCATTCACGACTGGATGTAGCAGGATTGCAGAGCTTTGATCTGATCCGTTGGTTGTGGAATCGCTTAACTCTGTCTATAGCATGTTGCTTCCGCTGTTTACCATGCATGTAGTCCTGAGTTGTAGCTTCACCAGGTTGGCACCTCATTTTTAGATACGTCTGGTGGTGCTCCTGGCATGCTCTTCTACACTCCTCACTGAACCAGGGTTGATCCCCTGGCTTGTTGGTAATGGTGGAGTGAGGAAAATGTCGGGCCATGAGGTTACAGATTGTGCTGGAATACAAATCTGCTGCTGCTGCTGATGGCCCACAGCGCCTCATGGATGCCCAGTTTTGAGCTGCTAGATCTATTCTGAATCTATCCCATTTAGCACGGTGGTAGTGCCACACAACACGTTGGATGGTGTCCTCAGTGCGAAGACGGGACTTCGTCTCCACGAGGACTGTGCGGTGGTCACTCTTACCAATACTGTCATGGACGGATGCATCTGCGACAGGTGGATTGGTGAGGGCAAAGTCAAGTCGGTTTTTCCCTTGTGTTGGTTTGCTCATCACCTGCCGCAGGCCCAGTCTGGCAGCTATGTTGCTAACAGTCCTTTTATACTTGTTTTAACTGTATGATTCACTTGTTTTATTCCTTATGCTAGCTGCACTTGTGTATTTGGGCAACAGACCTACCAGACCACATCTAGAATATACTGTGTGCAGTTTTGGTCTCCTTATTTAAGGAAGGACATAATTGCTTTGGAGACGGTTCAGAGAAGGTTCACTCGACTGATTCCTGGGATGAGGGGGTTATCTTATGAGGAAAGGTTGGACAAGTTGGGCCTGTATACACTGGAGTTTAGAAGAATGAGAGGTGATCTTATTGAAACATATAAGATCGTGAGGAGACGAGAAGGGGCAGATGCTGAGAGGATGTTTCCCCTTGTGGGAGAGACAAGAACTCGGGGACCACAGTTTAAAAATAAATGGTCTCCCATTTAAGACGGAGATGAGGAGAAACTTTTTCTCTCAGAGGGTGGTGAGTCTGTGGAACTCTCTTCCCCAGAGAGCGGTGGAGGCAGGGTCAGTGAATATTTTTAAGGCTGAGTTAGATCGATTCCTGATTAACAGGGGAGTCAAAGGTTACAGTAGATGGACAGGAAAGTAGGGTTGAGGTCACAATCAGATCAGCCACGATCTTATCAAATGGCAGAGGGGCCGAATGGCCTACTCCTGCTCTTAATTCGTAGGTTCTGATGCTGTTTTTCTCACTTCTTAAAAATATCACACTTGTTTTTCATCACTGCTGTATTATTTTTTAATCAGTTATTTTATTATTTCCTGTATTTTTTGATGAACCTGAAGTATTTATATTACCTGTGACACTATTTGTGACCTGGACTTTGTTCTCATCCCTTTTTCTTATCAGTAAGCTATTTTCACTTTTATTATTATTTCTGCCCGAGCCCTCCCCGTACCCCAGGACCCCCCCCTCGGACTCACTCACCCGGGGGCAGGCGGCTCTCGAAGCAGATCTCGAACATGTCGTAGTCGTCAGTGGTGAAGGCGAATTTGCCCTTCATCGCCTCCTCCTTATAGTACAGGATGTGGGGGGAGGAGTCCGTCACCTGGGGGAGGGGAAACAGAGAGGTTACACCCTGGCTCCAGCCCGGAACTGTCCCCCACAGCTCCCTCCCCACACCACCCTCCCAATGGTGGAAAGGTACAAAAAGATCATTAAAAAGGATAATGGAACGTTGGCCTTTATCTCGAGGGCTGGAATACAAAGAGGTGGAAGTTATATTACAGCTGGACAGAGCTCTGGTCAGACCCCATCTGGAGACACTGCGTCCAGTTCTGGGCACCGTCCCCTCAGGAAGGATATATCGGCCTCGGAGGGGGTGCAGTGCAGATTCACCAGAATAACACCGGGGCTAAAAGGGTTAAATTACGAGGACAGGTTGCAGAGACGAGGCTTGTATTCCCTCGAGTGTAGAAGATTAAGGGGTGATCGAATCGAGGGGTTTAAGATGATTAAAGGATTTGATGGGGTCGATAGAGAGAAACTATTTCCTCTGGTGGGGGGAGTCCAGAACAAGGGGGAATAATCTTAAAATTAGAGCCCGGCCGTTCAGGGGTGATGTCAGGAAGCATTTCTTCACACAAAGGGGAGTGGGAATCTGGAACTCTCTCCCCCGGAAAAAGGGGAGGCCGGGGGTCAATTGAAAATTTCAAAACTGAGATTGATGGATTTTTGTTGGGTGAGGGGATTAAAGGGAATGGAACCAAGGGGGGAAATGGAGTGAAATACAAACCAGACATGGTCGGAACTGAATGGGGGACAAGGTCGGACTGAATGGGGGGACAAGGTCGGACTGAATGGGGGACAAGCTCCCTCTCTCTCTCTCTCCCCCCCCCCCCTCTCTCCCCCCCCCCCACTCTCTCTCCCCCCCCCTCCCCCCTCCCCCTCCCCCCCCTCCCCCCCCTCCCCCCCCTCCCCCCCCCCCCTCCCCCCTCCCCCCCCCTCCCCCCCCCTCCCCCCCCCTCCCCCCCTCCCCCCCCCCCCTCCCCCTCCCCCCCCCCCCCTCCCCCCCCCCCCTCCCCCCCCCTCCCCCCCTCCCCCCCTCCCCCCCCTCCCCTCCCCCCCCTCCCCCCCTCTCTCTCCCCCCCCCCCTCCCCCCCCCTCCCCCTCCCCCCCCTCCCCCTCCCCCCCCTCCCCCCCCCTCCCCCTCCCCCCCCTCCCCCTCCCCCCCCTCCCCCCCTTGAGGTGGGGGCGGGCGGCCGGCTGTTCGCTCAGCTCGGACTCTCCGCTCACCAGCCTGTCCTTGTGGATCTCCTCCCGCAGACACTTCCTGGCGTTGGACGGCAGCTGGAAGGAGATGGCGCCGGCGGCCAGCAGCTGGTTCAGGGCGGCGAGGGGCAGGAGCAGGGCGGGGGGAGGAGGTGAGGGCCCTGAGGCCCGGGGACTGGGAGTCGGGAGGGGCCTGAGGCCGGGGACTGGGAGTCGGGGAGGGGCCTGAGGCCGGGGACTGGGAGTCGGGGAGGGGCCCTGAGGCCGGGGACTGGGAGTCGGGGAGGGGCCTGAGGCCGGGGACTGGGAGTCGGGGAGGGGCCTGAGGCCGGGGACTGGGAGTCGGGGAGGGGCCTGAGGCCGGGGACTGGGAGTCGGGGAGGGGCCTGAGGCCGGGGACTGGGAGTCGGGGAGGGGCCTGAGGCCGGGGACTGGGAGTCGGGGAGGGGCCTGAGGCCGGGGACTGGGAGTCGGGGAGGGCCTGAGGCGGGGACTGGGAGTCGGGCCTGAGGCCGCTCTCGGGTCGCTCGGTTCCTGCGCGGTTTCCAGGGGCAACGGATTCCGGGCCCAGGCCCAGCGACCGTTACTATGGGCGGCCTGGTATTATGGGATGGAGGGAGAGGCCTGTCCCCAACTTTAGTTCTTTCAATGTGGACGCCGGGCAGGGTGGGATGTGTCGGAGGTCCCCGGGGTGGTTTGGGTCACGAGGGGAGGGGGGAGACAGGCTGAGGGTGGGGGGGACTCGGTTTGGGGTGAGGGAAGAGGGGGAGACAGGCTGAGGGTGGGGGGGGACTCGGTTTGGGGTGAGGGAAGAGGGGGAGACAGGCTGAGGGTGGGGGGGACTCGGTTTGGGGTGAGGGAAGAGGGGGAGACAGGCTGAGGGTGGGGGGGACTCGGTTGGGGTGAGGGAAGAGGGGAGACAGGCTGAGGGTGGGGGGGACTCGGTTTGGGTGAGGGTGGGGGGGACTCGGTTTGGGGTGAGGGAAGAGGGGGAGACAGGCTGAGGGTGGAGGGGACTCGGTTTGGGGTGAGGGAAGAGGGGGAGACAGGCTGAGGGTGGGGGGGACTCGGTTTGGGGTGAGGGAAGAGGGGGAGACAGGCTGAGGGTGGGGGAGACTCGGTTTGGGGTGAGGGAAGAGGGGGAGACAGGCTGTGAGGGTTTCAAATCAGTAAAATAGGTCCTTGAAATGTGGCTCATTCCAGCAGACAGGTCTCCTGGTCAAACCAGTCCTGCCCTGGGCTGTCCCTGGATTAACATGAGAATGGACAGGTCCCTGAGGGAGACCCATTGAGATTCAGTCTCATATCTCAAAGGCTGAAGCAGGGAGCTCCCCGGGGGGAGGGGATGGCCGTCTGTCTCGTCCCAAACCCTCCCCAGGGGCGGGGACAATCTCTCAGTCTGCCAGGGTCCTCCAGCCTGTCCTGAGTGTATTTCTCTCTCTGTCTCTCTCCCAACTTTTCTCTTTAGATTCTCTGGTTTGTAACCGGGATTTGTGTCTCAGTGTTGGTGCTGAGGGATTGTCGGTGTAACTGGGAGAGGGAGTGGGAGGGAGGGGGGAGAGAGAGGGAGTGGGAGGAGAGGGAGCTCTGGGCTCTTCCTGTGCCTTTTTAATCCCTTGCTTTTGTATTTTAATCAATTCCCTCTCTCTCTCTCTCTCTCTCTCTCTCTCTCCCTCAGGATACTTTTTGATGAAATGCTGCAAGGAGATGATCCAGAAAGAGACATTTTGTGAGAAGGATGAGGGGGAATCCTGGGCCAAGAATCGTTCTCTCCGCTGGGGACTGACTGACTGAGACCTTCACCGCAGCCTGGACCCGATGGGGGCCACGTGAGTAATGTCTGGGTTACTCTGGGATCACTGGGGATCACTGTGACATTCTGGGGACACTGGGGGATCACTGGGACATTGTACAGGAGCTGACACTGAGACACACACTGACCGTCTGACAGTGCAGCGCTCCCTCAGTACCGACCGTCCGACAGAATATCACCATCTGTTCGAGCCCAAATTCCTCCCTTCATTCATTGCAAGTGCAACTTTTCAGAAATAACACAAAGTGGATCAAACTATTATTCAGAGGCTGACAATGTGACATATCTCGGGTCTTAATTGAAATTAAAAGCTCTTTCAGGGAGCGTCCTGCAGCATGCAGAGAGCCCAAATGTGAAAACAGCCTCCAAATGTTTTCTTAGTTTGAAGTTTAATTTTTGAAAAGGTCACTGACAACTCAGAAAGAAATCGTGTTAATTCCGAAGCCATTTTGGGCCCCCATGTGAAATTGTATTGTAATGGAACCACACAGACACATGGGGAAGCTCGGGAGCAAACTGATTGGAATTTGAGATTTTAATCCCATATTCATTTGTGGCACAGCTCAGCTCAATTCAAACCCAATGTCTGTGCAAGGGACACGTGTCTCCTGACTGTACAGTGTGTGTGTGTGTGTGTGTGTGTGTGTGTGTCTCAGTCTCACTGGTCCCATAACATAACTTTAAAGCAGTAAAATTAACCCGAACCTGCTCCAAAGACAAAACCGATCCAGATCTTGAAGGTGTGATGATTTCCTCCTTCTCTCTGCTCTGTTGGTGGGAGGCTCATTTCCAGTCCCAGTTTTTTGTCTAATCCCCATGTCTGATGGGTTGGTTCCTGTGAACAGTTTGTCAGAGAGTGTTTCACTGCCTCAGGGTGTTTACAGACACGGGCAGTTGGAACGATTATCTGTAATCACCTGGCATTGTTCTCTGACTACAAAGCGGTACCTTTCATGGAATCCCACACTCACCTGACGAAGGAGAAA